>NW_024104840.1:0-160539 GCF_003945595.2 Pipra filicauda
AAAACCAGATTGCACCAAGTGATGATGACATTTCTCATCTGTGGAGGGGGGGGACGGAGACACTTTAATATCCCCAATTTCATCCCAGGCAGCCCAAGAGGGCTGTATTAATTATTACAGTGTCATTGCTAAGAAATTAAGTTCAGTCATTATTAGAGGATGCACATTAAGCAGTGAGTGCTTGGCTGCTGGAGGGATGGGCTCGGAAAATCCTACACGGGGAGGGAACGTGAGCGTGGTGAAAACCAGGGGCTTGGAGCAACTGGGAGGGTGGAAGGTGGGTTGGAAATGGATCATCTTTGATGTGCCTTCCAACCCAAACCATTCCATGGTTTTATGACTGATATCCAGTGTGCACCTCCTTTGAAATTGCTCATTATGAATGAAAAATTATTTAAGTTTCCCCAAACTGACCCAAAGCAATAAATGCAGTGAGAGCAACATCTTGGTCCTTCTGCTGCATTAGCAGAACTGAGGTCTCCTTTGACCCTCCCAAATTCCACAAGTCACCAGGGTCAAATTTGTACCTCGAATGGACTGTTTAAAGCATGAAGACATCACACAAGTTATTCTCCTTTAAAGCAAATATTCACAAATGTTGGTCTTCTAAGAATTAAGGACGAGGACCAGAGAATCGGAGAATGGTTTGGGTTGGAAGGGACCCTGAAGATCATCTCATTCCAACCCCTGCCATGGGAAGGGAGCCTTCCACTCCTCTTCCCCATCCACTCCAGGGAATACACCATATTTAGGCCATAAAACTGACATTTCATTTCATCCTGATTTTATTGTTGACCTCCAAGCACCCACCCCACGGGTGCATTTCGGAGCTGCCCTTCAGAGCTGGCAGCACCTCGATGCTTTTTCTCCTACAACTTTTGATATTAAAGCCAATTTTGTGATGTTTTTCTCCTTATTAACTTGTGATATTAAAGCCAATTTTGAAACCAAAAAATTATTACACAGGTGCCAAGAGTGTAAGCAGCAGATATCTGAGGAGAAGAATAAGGCAACAAATTGTGTGTTAATAGTTAAATCCATTTATTCTTTAGCCAACACTGCCAAATATTTATTTGCCTTTTATTTGCATTTATTCATGGTATATATTTATGGAGAGCAACCACCTCCTCCCCTTCAGACTTGGTTTGGTTTCCTAATTAAATTCAGGAGAGGTGGCAAGAAGTGAAATTTAGAGTTTGCCACTACTAAGCCAAACCCATTTTGTGGTTCTCCTGTGGAAGAGAATTCCAGCTTGGAGCCAAAACACAACCAGGACATTCCTGGGATGCCTTGTCCTGGGTGCAGATGGGCAGGACCATCCTAAACCCTCCACCGAAGTTGGCCAGTCCAGGAAAACCCAGGGACTGCAACAATCCAGAAACCCCGAACGGACCAAGAACGAACCACAACCTCCAGAAGGTTTCCCTTTAATCTTAATTTGGCCACCAAAAAAGTAGAGAATATCACAAAAAAGCAAGATTATTAAATATTATTATTATTTAGAGAAATGATGCTGATTTGTCAGAAAAGCTGAAGAGTCCTTAAAAAAGAAAGGGAAGATGGCAGCGGTGTGAAATTCCAGTGGTTTCTGCTGATGGATGATGGCAGTGAAGGAATGGAGTAATTATTACAAAGTTCATTAGGGGAGGGGGGGAAGCAGAGTTGGTGCTGCCATTTCAGCTGATTTTAACAGGTTCATCTCTTCCAAGCAAATCAAGGAATCATGGAATTGTCAAGGTTTGGAAAAGCCCTCCAAGATCACCAAGTCCAACCGCCAACGAGGCACCATCCCCGTGTTCATCACTAAACCACGTCCCCAAATGCCACATCCACAGGAATTCTAAATCCTTGCAGGGATGGGGACTCCACCACTGCCCTGGGCAGCCCATTCCGGGCCTTGACAACCTTTTTCCATGAAGAAATTTCCCCCAATATCCAATCTAAACCTCCCTTTGCACAACTCGAGGCTGTTTCCTCAAACGTCCTCCCAGCCTCGATCTCGAACTTCAAACCCTTTGCTTCTGCCCCACCCCCATCTCCCTTTGGAAGTTTTTCCATGGAAGATTCAAACAGAGGGGAAAAGAGCAAAATGAGGATAAAACTCATCCAGATTTAGAATAACAGAAGAGTCACTCCCTTGTTTTAATTAACGGTTGTGAAACGCAGCCAAGAGGAGTAAAAACTGTCCACCCTCACAGTGGCTTAAAACATAAACAAAATTAATTGTAATGATGATTCTAATAGCAAATTATCCCCATAATTTGAGTAAACAGGGTCACTTGGGAACTAGAGAAGTCCAAGGAATAGCTGTGAATCAGCAAACCCCAGAAGCTGTGGCTGCTCCATCCCTGGAAATGTCCAAGGCCAGATTGGAGCAACCAGGTCTAGTGGAAGGTGCTCACAACCTCAAGGCAACAAAAACGTTCTCAGATCCATTAAATTTCCAGCCTCCTCCAAGTTCCTACACGTTTCTCAAAGCTCTTTTGCATCCAGTTAACATTTCAGTTTATAAAGTCCAGCCCTTTGCAGTCTGGCTCAAAAAAATCCTTTGATTTTTGCCCTTGGAGCTACACGAAGATCAACTCGGGCGTTGAGGCAACAAAGGAGTGAAAAACAAGATAAAGAAGTTTAGGTAGATGGTATTCAAGTTATTTATGTTTCACTTGGGAAGTAAAGCAAGGAAAATCATTACCCTGGGACTGACACAGGCTGAGTTTAACCAAATGGGTGTTTTTTAGGGTTTATCAATCTAAAAAATCTTGGATTCTTTACCTAAGAGACATCATTTGCATGTCATCACATAATTATAACACACATAACGCACTTCATCGCCTGAAATGATGCAAATTCCAGGATCAATGGCAAAAAATCAGTGGTTTTAAACAACACCCCCAAAGCTGGAAGGGTTGATGTGGATGGAAAAGGGGAAGGGAGGTAATTAGGTCATGTCCTTTCTGACATTTATTTTGGTGAGCAGAGGATGGGATTGTGCTCTCTCTTAAATGCAATTCAGGAGGTGAACAAGTTTATTCACACTGTGGCTGGAATTTAACTGTGGGAATATTCTCACCTATTTGACATGCAAAGCAAGAGCAAATTCCTCCCCGTGGTTATAAATATCCTCAAGGAAAATGTGCAGGTTTCATTATCAGCTGAGCTTTGCCCTTGAGCTCGAGATGAGGATGAGCCTGATGAGTCCTTCCTAAGGCTCAGGCCCACCCAGACCTGCTCTCCTGCCTACCTGGGCTTCACTTCACACTCTGGACTTTCATCTTCGAGACAGGAGGAGACACAATGAGGTGTGAAGGAGTTCAGTGGGAAAGAAGTTGTCTAAAAACCCCTCAATTAAAGCAGCAGTTCAGTTTTTTTAGTCACCTGTGTCCTTAGGTAGAAAAAGGCTTTTTTTTTTATTTTTGATACTTCATTTGGGGATATTTAATTTTTAATTTTTAATATTTAATTTGGGGGACATTGATGCCCTTGCTCAGGACCTGAACTGGCACTTTGTCCACCTTCTTAAGGAACAACGTGCGCCAACGGGGTTTTTCCTGCTGATGTGCCCTGGAATTAACAGGAAAGGCTCCCTGGCACTAAAAATTATGGAGATTGGGGAAACAAACTGTCAAAGCATCCACAGTCAGGTCTTACAGGTTACAAATCAAGATTTTACGATCTGTGTCTTGTAACCTGTAATATTGAGAACACGGGTAACATCATAGGACACAGGGAGTGGCTTCCCAGTGCCAGAGGGCAGGGTCAGATGGGATATTGGGAAGGAATTGCTGGCTGGGAGGGTGGGGAGGGGCTGGAATGGATTTCCCAGAGAAGCTGTGGCTGCCCCTGGATCCCTGGAAGTGTCCAAGTCCAGGTTGGAGTAACCTGGGATAGTGGAAATTGTCCCTGCCCATGGAACTGGATGATCCTTAAGGCCCCTTCCAACCCAAACCATTCCATGATTCTAAGAAATTAGGAGATTTGAGCTCCATCCTCTGCACTTCCAGGTCTGTGATTGCCCCTGGATCCCTGGAAGTGTCCAAGGCTAGGCTGGAGCAACCTGGGATAGTGGGAGGTGTCCCTGCCCATGGAACTGGATGAGTTTTAAGGTCCCTCCCAACCCAAACCATCCTGTGATTCCATGAAAGGGAAAAGTTGGTTTTACTCTCACGCTACCAAACCTCAGCACCCCCCCAGCAACCCACAAATCTTCATCTTTTTAATTCATCCCGCTCCGGATTTCACAAAAATAGGCCAGAACTAATCAGTGCTGAGTTGCTGCCGTGACTCGTGGGACAATAAAAAGACTCTGATAATCCTCGTGTCGCGCTTCAAAAACCCAACAATGCCCTCAGTGCCAGCGAGAGGATTTTCTACGCAAACACCCTCAAAAAAAAGGGACAATAACACGTGAAAAGAGGGGGTACCCGTGTGCTGCCGTGCTGCTTGTTCCCCAGGAAACAGCTGAACAAAGGGAATTAAAAAAAAACCCCTAAGGATGGAAGTTGAAGCACGGGAAGGAGGGAAAGGCAGTGATTTTCCAGCCACCCATCTCTGTCGGCACCTCCAGGGAGCTTCGCTAATGCCAAGGCCTGAAGGCACCACATCCATGTGTCTGTCCCCGCTCTGGTACGACCCAGCCCTAATTCCTGACCTGGAACACCCCCCTGGAGCACACAGGCTTCATCCCTGTCCATAAACCACCCTCTCTCCAAACCCGAAGTGACACCGGAGTCACCGGAGTCACGCACCGCGGATCGGGCCTTCCGGGCCGGCAGAGTTTTCCAGTTGCTCCACGGCAGAGACACGACCCCGGAACTGGAAAACCTCCCTTCTTCTCCCTCCTCTTTGGCCACCTCTGGGCACCACTGGTGGAGCTGAACAAAGGGAAACCACTCTGTGCCCCAGGATGATGAACAATTAATGGCCTGTGACACGATTCTCTCGCTGGGGCCGCTTGTCACACGAGGTGGGAGTTTTCCCCCCCTCCCAGCTCTGTGCTGACAGGGATCTCAAAACTGTCAAAAGATTTACTGCAAAAAGCACCTCCAGGCCAAGTTTGAGGTGACTTCCATGCTCTTGTTTTGCCTTTTTTTTTTTTTCTCCCCTTAATATATTTTGCTCTTAAAAAGGGATTTTCCACACGCCGAGGTAAAACTCCACGTAAAAGACCCTTATTTACACTCACGACACCAGCTGGTTCCTCGTTCTCAGCCCACCTGAAGCACCACAGTTCCCTCTTTCACTTCCCTGAGGGAATACCTACATGTTCTGCATCTTTCTGGATTTCTTATCGTGCAAGAACTGCTTGGCAAAAGTTGCACATCGGTCCCTCAAAAGAGCAACCAAATGACAAGGCACAGGAGATGGGAGAAGTCAAACATATGTTTTGAAATGTCACAAGCAGCACAGTAAAAAGCCACGAGGAAGTGGCAAAAAAAACCCCTCTAAAACCAGCTAAACATAATTAGGCTTTAAAATTTGGGAATTCGAGGCGTATAAACTCAAGTGGAACCTTTCTATTTCTGGGTGACTTTGTGCAAAAAAATTGCTCTGCGAAAATAACTCCCCACGAACCACAGTTCCAACACCCTTGGGCAGCAGCAGCACCACTTTGTATCTGAGAAATCTGGGGAAAAAAGATGCCTAAATAAGGCTCCCAAAATTTCCACTTTTTATAGTCAAAGGAATTTAGTTAAACACCCCCCTCCCTCTCAGACTTGCGGCTCAGTGATTTCATTGGAGCGGCAAAAATCCTGGAGGGATGGAATTAATAAGTTATTGTGGCATCGCTCCCACATGGACCTTGAGCAGAATTGGGGGGATTTGGGTGTAAAAGGGCTCAGTAAAGCAGAAAAACTTCAGGCCGAGCACAGAACTGAACTTTAAAGTCTGAAATTCCCTGGATTTCTTGCAGCCAAAAAGCCACATATGGGTTAAACCCCCAGCACCTCTATCCAACATCTGACTGTCCTACTTACTTGAAGAAGCAAGCAAATGATTCCACTGAAATTCCAAAGGGGGAACTCCAGTGTGAAGGTCTCTGAAGTGACAACCGCTAATGACTTTTGACAATTTGACTTCTTTTGTTTTTCCCCCTCGCGTGGAGCTGCTGGGACTTGCCACCAAACCCAGGGAGCTCTTGGGAAGAGCCTGGGAGGGACTGACACGATCACCCCCCCGAGCCTGAGGCTGGTTCCATCCACGGAGAGATTCATGCCTGTTAAACTCCATAAAAATACCCTGTCAGTCCCTGTTATCCCCAGATTTTGTATGAAAAAGGAGAGGAAACCAACATATTTTAAATTGCCTTTAAAATTCAGGACACCTGAAGGTAAGACAAGCCTCTGACAGGATCTACCTGAGCTCAAGGAATTGGAAAGGATTCTGAGGAAGATTTTATTTCATCTTCTTTCTGGAGGAAGAAAAACGTCATTATTGTCACACCGTGAGATTTTCATCTTTATTTTTTGGGAAGATCTGTTGGATTAGAGGAACAAGAATTTCTTAAAAGGATTAAAGGAAATTCTGGGTTGTGATTTTAGAGGGTTTGCAATGACAACGAGAACACACGTGTACATGTGCTTCCCTGCAGACAAAAAAAATGCAAGCAATTTAAACCTCTTAATCCAAAACCTAAGCTAAAAACCTAGGCTAAAAATACAGAATATATAATATATACATGATGTTTTAATTCTTCTTTCATTCCATGCTTTGTAACCCGAATAAATTTCTTATTGAAATGGGTGTGGAGTTTGATGTCCCAATGCTGGATAATTATCATGGAATTATAGAATGGTTTGGTTGGAAGGGACCTTAAAGACTATCCAGTTCCAACCCCTGCCATGGGCAGGGAAACCTTCCACTAGTCCAGGTTGCTCCAAGTTCGATCCAGCCTGGCCTTGGACACTTCCAGGGATCCAGGGGCAGCCACAGATTCTCTGGGAAATCCATTCCAGCCCTTCCCCACCCTCTCAGCCAGCAATTCCCTCCCAATATCCCATCTCTCCCTGCCCTCTGGCACTGGGAAGCCATTCCCTGTGTCCTGTCCCTCCAGGCCTTGTTCCCAGTCCCTCTCCAGCTCTCCTGGAACCCCTTTAGGCCCTGCAAGGGGCTCTCAGCTCTCTCTGGAGCCTTCTCTTCTCCAGGGGAACATTCCCAGCTCTCCCAGCCTGGCTCCAGAGCAGAGGGGCTCCAACCCTGGCAGCAGCTCCAGGGCCTCCTCTGGACTCTCTCCAGCAGCTCCACATCCTCTTGCTATTGTTCTCCTGAGCTGAATTCCAAGTGGGATCTCCCCTGAGGGGGCAGAGGGGCAGAATTCCCCCTTCCCTCGCTGTGGGATCAACCCAGGGCACGGGGGGGTTTCCAGGATGCAGCACACGCTGCTCCCACCTTCCACGAAAGCTCTGGGACACCAAGGACCGGAGGGACGTGGAGAGGTGACAGTTCACTGCTGTTAAACCTCACGAATCAAGACTATTGCCACGAATCCCCGCAGCAGCAACGGGGGCCGTGACACGCGGCTTCATCAAAATTCGACTTTGCCGATTAAACATCTCCAGGAATTCGGTCGCTCTACATCAAAATTAGAACAGCAGGTAAAGGGCAGGGGGAGCCCACACTTCTATTCATCAGACTTTTTTTTTTTTTTACCTCTCTCCCTCCCCTTTTTTTTTTTTTGCCGGGACCGGAGCCCCGAGAATACAAATTTGGTGGTTCAGCCTCCCCTTTGCTTCATTTGCATCTGTTGATCCGTTTGGGTGAGGAGAGGAGGTCGATGCAAATCGAAACCTCTGTCTCCTCCTCCCGTCTCCCGTTTCTCACCATCGCCTCTCCCGCGGAATTAGGGGCAACGCCGCCTAAAAAAGAGCTTTTTCTCTCCTGCTGCAGCACAGCCAAAGCGAATAGTAATTCCCTGGGGATTGACACAAGGAGGTTTTGGTGGGTAACACTTCACCCAAGGCACTTTTCAAACCAGGGAGCTCCGAAACAGCTTGGATTTATCAGCCCTCCAGAAACGTCGCGCGTTCCGCCAAGATTTTGGGGAAGGTTTAAGGAAGAATTTATGGAATTAAGGAAGAAACACCCCCCCACCACCTTCATTTTGTTTACCTGTCTGACTCGACTGGTTTTCTGGCATTTCTGGGTGACTCTGGATGTGTCGTGTCTTCCATGACATGTCCAGTTCTGGGACACTCAGGACAAGAGAGACATGGAGGGGCTGGAGCATGTACAGGGAAGGGAAGGGAGCTGGGAAGGATCTGGAGAACTCCTGAGGGAGCTGGGGGGGGCTCATCCTGGAGAAAAGAGGGATCAGGTGGGACCTTCTGGCTCTGCAAGTCCCTGACAGGAGGGGGGAGTCAGAGGAGGGGTTGGGCTCTTCTCCCAGGGAACAAGGGTCAGGAGGAGAGGGAACGGCCTCCAGCTGTGCCAGGGGAGGGTCAGGTTGGACATCAGGAGGAATTTCCTCATGGAAAGGGTGGTCAGGCCTTGGCAGGGGCTGCCCAGGGAGGTTTGGAGTCCCCAGCCCTGGAGGTGCCCAAGGAAGGTCTGGTCATGGCACTCAGTGCTCTGGGCTGGGGGACAAGGTGGTGTTGGTCAAAGGTTGGTTGGACTTGATGACCCTGGAGGGCTTTTCCAACCTCAGGGTTGTTTACCTGTCTGAGTCACCTGATGTTTCAAAGTGATATTGTCCCCTCCAAGCTCTTGCCTTCAGTCCAAAGAACCCGGCTCTGTTACCTCAGAGATTGTGTTTTTAACGTCGCAAAGCGCCTGACGGTGGGTAATTACAACAAATTATCTGAATAATTCTAATACTTCATCGACTCCGTTACAAATGACAACCAGCAATTAAACCCATTACTGCCTTTCATCCAACTAACCAGAAAAAACCCACTTAACTATTGACCTGGGCGTAGCTAAAACTCGTAAATAAGCACCCGTTCTGTTCGCTCCAACAATGGTTCTCCATCCCTGACAACTTCTGTTTGGTTTTAAAAGGGAAGAGGTGCCGAAATTTTCTCTAGGAGGCTCCCGAGGGATGCAGATGGCAGATCTTCTCCTGTCAGACACTGGAAAAAGGGGGATTTTGGGTGGCTGGAATGGGTGAACCAAACCTGGGACACGTGCCAGCGGCGGGGACTCGGGGGAAAAGGCACCTGAGCAGAGGTTGGGTGAACTTTTCTATCAGTAGATGGTACAAGTGCAAAGTTTTGCACCTTTTACACGGAGGAAAGACTGACCTGGAGGAATGGGAAGCAAAAAACACGGAAAAATTGTGGATGGCCCATGCCTGGAAGTGTCCAAGGGCAGGAAGGGGCTTGAAGCAACCTGGGATAGTGGAAAGTGTCAGGGGGTTGGAACCGGATGATGTTTAAGCTCCCTTCCAACCCAAACCAGCCCATGATTCTGTTCTACTCCCAAACACCTCATTCCACAAAAAACTTGGAATAATTCCGCCTGGGAAGGGGATGAAACAATAATTTAGGAGCCAGGCAAAGGAGAGGGAGCAAAATACCAACGTTAGATTTGGTATTTAAGTTAAAGTTAAGACAGGACCTAGCAAAGTAGAAATTCCAAGCAATTAATGCACTTCTATGAATTTTTAATGACCATTTGCTTTCAGTTCAGGTGAATGACTGTGATGCAGGTCCAGCCTGATTTTCAGAGTGAACTCAAGGCCCATTCCCACTCAAATCAATTATACTGTGTGCATCAAGGGGGATGACTTGTTTTCTCAAAGAGGGACAAACTGCAGTTTGGAGTTTTGGAGAACCAATTCTGACACTTCCCCATATTTTCTCCCTCCTTGTTGTCTTTAGTGTTGTTTCTCGAAGGTCTCCAATTTTTCTTTGCATGAGGAACAATTACATCTGCTGTCCCCTGAAGGAATTCCTGGCTCAGGGCTAAAAATTATCAACTTGGAGACCCCAAAACCAAGGAACAGACAATTTTTGAGGGGTCTGCGCTTATTTAGCAATATTATTTCACCTTATGGAGTGTCTAAAGCTTTAATTATTTCTCTTTTAGCTTTGAAAAACACTCTCAAACTGTCACTGCAGAGATAATGAGCTTGCCAAGAGCCACCAGAAATTATTAAAGCCACAAAGAACCTGCTCGTCATCCCATTTTCCACTGCCTTCTCTCTGGCCTTTTTATCCTGCCAGAAATCAGCCAGGGCTGATTACAAACCTCAAATAAAACCTGAAATAAAACCTCCATGATCAAAGTGGGTTTGTGTTCTGAGGTGTCATCCCATCGCTTGGCATCCCGGGTACCAGCACTCCATCATTTGGAAGTGTTAACTGCAAGGACTGGTTCTTAACTCACAACAAAGATTGGAAGAAAGGGATGCTGTGATCTTGGGCTATTTTATCACATCTGTTTTAGTATTTTACAGCCAAAAAACCACAACTGGAAACCAACCCATCTGAGGGTAGAGAGGGAACTGAGGCGATGGCTTTGCCTGGTCCTGCTGGGCTCCGGAAATCTCGAGTTGCCACGAGCAGCAACTTCATCTAAAAGGTCCATTCCAAACATTAAATTCCAGCTGCTGGGTCACTGGCTGGATTTTCTCCAGGAATAAAACTATTTACTGCTGTTCACACAACTCTAGAATGGTTTAGGGTTGGAAGGGAACTTAAAGGCCATCCAGTTCCAACCCCAACACCTTCCACTAGCCCAGGTTGCTCCAACCTGGCCTTGGACACTTCCAGGGATCCAGGGGACAACCTGTGCCAGGGCCTCCCCACCCTCCCAGCCAGCAATTCCTTCCCAATATCCCACCTAACCCTGCCCTCTGGCACTGGGAAGCCATTCCCTGTGTCCTGTCCCTCCATCCCTTGTCTCCAATCCCTCTCCAGCTCTCCTGGAGCCCCTTTAGGCCCTGCCAGGGGCTCTCAGCTCTCCCTGGAGCCTTCTCTTCTCCAGGGGAACATTCCCAGCTCTCCCAGCCTGGCTCCAGAGCAGAGGGATCCAGCCTTTGGGACATCAAGTCACCCAAGGAAAGGTTGAGCCCTCAGGTTCCAGCAGGACTCGGAGCTGTCCCAGACCTGCTGCACCCTCACAGCAAATCCATTTGTAAAAACACAACCCAGAGAGACAAATTCACAATAAAATGGAAAATACGGGCCTTGATTAATAACAGTGGGAATTTATCACCTTCAGTTTTTCCACCTATTCCAAGTCTGCACAGAATTTATGACCGTTGAACTCAACACTTCACCCCCAAGAGCTCCATCCCCAGGATTTCCACATCCAGAGCAATTCCACACTTAGGTGTTCAGGAATTCTGACTCGGAAAAGCTTGGAAGGTACCAGAGGAAAGGAGCTATGGAAATGCTTCTCAGTGGTATCCCACTCATCTGTCTGTTACTCGAGATGCCCGGCACCCAAAATAACCAAATTAAAGGCTACTTTATTTCCTTCAAAGTTTATTTGTGGCCATTCTGCCAATCTCTAAAAGTCAGCAGGATTTAAAATTACATTCCCCAGGAATATCCCACCAAAAAGTTCTTTTGTGTGACCCAAAACCAGGTTTTTTCCATGGGCTCACATCTCCCAGGGTGGTGTCAGGACTTCAGTTTTGCCACGTGCCTTTGGGGCAGCAAAAAAAAAACCCTCCTGGAAATGGTTGTAGAGACACATCAGATGTGGCTGAACCAAATAATCTGGTCTATAAAATAGGAATAAATGAGGGTCTTGCACTGTAATATCCATGAATTCAGCAGGATGGAAAAATGCAGCTTTAAACCCATTATTTTTAGCTCAGCTCAGGCAACTGAAAAGAGGGTAATTAAAAAGCTGAAACAAATATTTTAGATTGTCATAAATGGAAATTAAATACTTTGAAAATCTCCTTTTTTTTTTTTCCTTCCCCTTTCAGTCTCCCTGGAGGAGACTGGAATTCCCTTCTGTGCTCTAAAAGCCACAGTTTCCCCCCAATTCCAACGTTTTAAACTGTCCATAAGGTTTTAAACAGCTTTGCAAAAACCCAGGGAGGATTGTCCAGCACAAACACGAAGCCAGGAGATCCAACAGGAGGAGCCCAACACCGAGGGAACTCCGGAAAAATCCGTTCCCAGAAAACCCTTTGGATAAACACCATGAATTGATGTAAAATACACTAATGACAAAAAAATAAAAACTCTTTCCTTTCATCCTCGTGCTCCTGTGATGAGGGGAGGTGGGGGGTCCAAAAAGGCCTCTCAGTTTTGGGCTTTAGATCTTTGCTTTCACCAGCAAATCCCAAACCCAGGAATCACCTCTTTTTGTTCTCATGGAGCACCAGCTCTCCTGCCTTCAATCAAAAACTCACAAAGCTTGATAAAAGCAACCACAGGCACTGGGTGAAACTTTTTAGCGTCATGACACCATAGCACGGATTTAAATCACGCCGTGGTTTCATCCTTGGATTTCCCCTCTCAAGGGAAAACCCTCAGCGAAGTATTTTCTGTGCGGGTTCCACAGACAGATCACAAATTTAGAATTTGTCAGGGTTTGGGTGGTATTTTTTTTAACCATGAAAGTGAAAGATGCTTTTCTAATTCTGCTCTGTGAATTCTTTATAGATTTTTTTTTTGTTTGTTTTTTTAGCAACAGCAGAGTAATATTTGCTGTATTTGAAAGGAAAGCTGAGGGGTATCAAAGCGAGTTTTAGGTGCCATGGGAGTTCATTCCCCACCGGAAAGGCACCAGCTCCAGGATCTCACCTCGTGATTGAGGGGATTTATGGTGTCTGATAACCCATTGTGGCACTTGGGGACATGGTTTGTGGTGGCCTTGGCAGTGCTGGAGGAATGGTTGGGCTCGATGATCTAAGGGGGCTTTTCCAACCTTTAACGATTCTGGGATTAAATGTGGATCTCCGTGTGTAATTTGGGCTTCTGACTCAGACTTTTGTATTCAGGATGGTTAAATGGAATAAAATTCTTCCCTGCCAGTTTTGCCAAAGCCTCCTCTGGCCCCATGGTCAGCCCTGAATTAGCCAGGCAGGGGGACAATGGGATTGTTTTAGCTCCTTTCCGACCAAACTATCCCAAGACACGGTTCAGGCCGTGTGATGGAGCATTCAAGGGATAAATCAATCCCTGAAAACTCCAGTGGCATCATAAATCCTTCTTAATAAGGACAAATAAGCAAAATAAGAACAATACCAGTGTTCAGCAATATGGGGAACTTTGATCCTGCTCCATGAGAACAGGAGGAAAACGCTGGAATTAAACTTGAGCGGCGCAACAGGTTTCCCAGAGAAGCTGTGGCTGCCTCATCCCTGGAAGTGTCCAAGGCCAGCTTGGAGCAACCTGGGCTAGTGGAAGGTGTCCCTGCCCATGGAAAGGTCCTTTTCAACCCAACCCATTCTGTGATTCTGTAATTCCAAGAAGGAACGAGCCCACACTGCTTTGTTGGCTCGAGGAACACGATCCAGGTTAGAAGTAATTCACGGAATCGCATTAACGCCGTTCCCAGCTACTCAGCCCGAGCTCTTGCAAATGTCAAAATTCCTCTGTTCCTTCAGCTCGTGTTTCATCCAGAGGGAAGGAGGAGCTGCAGACATGTGAAATTTCTGACAGGCTGTTGATTTTCCCCTTCGGATGAAGCATGTTTGAAAACTCCCAACGTGACTGATCTGCTGAAGCGCGTTCCCTGACAGACAATATAAAATCAATGCACCGCAGATTAAGAGGAGGAGGAGGAGAAGGAGGAGGAGGAGGGGTGGGGTTTTTTTTTTTTTGGCATGTAAGAGTTTTTGTTTGTGTGGGAGGTGGTGGCGGTGACTGGGGGGGGGGGGGGGGGGAGAAGGGGATCACTTTATTTCCTGTCATGGAAAATGAACAGACCCACATTAAGGTTTTTATAAACTGTCATCTCTAATCAGACGCACGCGGGAGGACTGTCAGCTCTCATAAAGCGTCGGGGGGGGAGGGAGGGGGAAAGAAAAAAAAAAGCACGGAACGTGAAGCTGCTCCCCACCCTTTCTCCTACTTCTGCAGTGGCCTCACTCACAAGGAAAACCTTTTCCTTGGCAGTGTCACAACAACAAGGCTCTGCTGAAAACGTGTCTTTAGAATTCAGCGGCGGCTCCACGAGGGGCCTGTCAGGGAGAAAAGGGTCGGGATTCGCCCGCAAGGAACATCCATCCCTGCCGGTGACAGCACGAGGCACTTGTCAACCAAATGCCTCCTAAAAACCCTCATTAAACCACGGGGAGGGAAAAGAATTCCGTAGGTGGGTGTGGAATTGCTCCCTTGAGATTCCGGGTTCGGGGCAATTGAAGGGAAAACGGCGGCGAGTGGATGGAAAGGATGGAAAGTTGAGTGGAGCAGCTGCCATGCTCAGGGAGGAGAAGTAACCAAAATAAAGGTGGTAGTTTCTAGAGGAAGGTTCTGCTGCCGGAAGGTGTCCCTGCCCATGGCAGGGTGTTGGAAAGGGATGATCTTTAAGGTCCCTTCCAGCCCAAACCATTCTGGGATTCTGTAATAATAGGAAGCATCAGGTGATGAGAGTTGGGATTTGAGATCCCTCTGTGCTGGGACCTGGGGAGGCCTCACCTCAAGTCCTGGGGGCAGTTCTGGGCTCATCACAAGACATGGAGAGGCTGGAGCGTGTGCAGGGAAGGGAAGGGAGCTGGGAAGGGGCTGGAGAACTCCTGAGGGAGCTGAGGGGGCTCAGCCTGGAGCAAAGGAGGTTCAGGGGGGACCTTCTGGCTCTGCAAGTCCCTGACAGGAGGGGGGGAGCTGGGGAGGGGTCGGGCTCTGCTCCCAGGGAACAAGGGCCAGGAGGAGAGGGAACGGCCTCCAGCTGTGCCAGGGGAGGGTTAGGTTGGACATGAGGAGGAATTTCTCCATGGAAAGGGTGTTCAGGCCTTGGCAGGGGCTGCCCAGGGAAGTTTGGAGTCCCCATCCCTGGAGGTGTCCAAGGAAGGCCTGGCCGTGGCACTCAGTGCTCTGGGCTGGGGGACAAGGTGGGCATCGGGCACAGGGAGGCTCAAAGACCCTGGAGGTCTCTTCCAACCTAAAGGATTCAACAATTCCATGATCTCCTGATCTGGCCCTCACCTGTCCCACCACATCACAGAACCAGCAGAGAGGCACCATCTCCCTGCCCTGGGGCCTCCTCTCCAAGGGAGGACCAACCCTACCTTGCAGGAGCCAGATTTGGATTAACTAAGTGATATTTTTCCCCCTCTTTAAAGATAAGTCTGAATGTAAGACTCCATGAAATCTGGAGGCTTCTATTTTTAAGGAGCCACTGCATTTAAAAGTTTGCAAAAACGACGTTTCCTGTGCACAAAACCAGCACGTCAGATATTTTCTTTTCCTGAACCCCTGACCCTCTGCTCATTACTCAAACTCAAACTCAAACTTGCAGCAGTCAATATTACAAGTTCCCTCTCCCAGCTTGAGTCAGTTTTATCGATTTCTCTAAAATCAAGTATTTTGGGTTTGATTCAAAAAGCTGAAGGCATCAGCTCTCATTATTTAGCACTATTTGTGCCGTAGGAGGCTTTGACATTTTCCACCTCCTTCAATAATAATGTGGAACCCTTAGACTGATAAAATACCACATCTTTTTCTTAACCTATTTGGTGCCATTTAATACAGTCTAAATGTAACTCACAAACTAATTTTACCACTCCTTTTGCTTCCCAAGTAACACACTCCCCATATGGTCAAATATTAATTCTGTGGTGTGCAACTACAAGACATTGTAGTTAAAATAAAATTAGCTGTTTATTATTCTAGCTGTACAGATATACTAATAAAAGGGGTTCTCAGTGAGCTTAAACACAGAGTTTTATATCAATTAAGAGTCATGAGGTTTTGGAACCTGCAGCAGCAGCTGATGCTCCGAGACTTTGATGTCCCAACTTTGCTGTTCCCTCCCCAAGATTTCCAGAAGCAGCAGAGGGTTTAGATTCTACACACAGCACCTTTCATCTCGACACAACCCGAAATAAATAGAATTATTCCCATAAAACTGCCAATATTTGTGCACCTGGGTGTGTGCACGTGTTCTGCACGTTGGCCACCTCCTTCCCAAGGACAGGGAATCCCTGGAATCTGCAACTGGACCTCCAGCAGCTCAGAGCTGATTGCCACCAGTTGGCGACATATCAACAGGCAGCAAAAGTCAACACCTTCCTCCTCGATTAATCCCCAAATCATTTATTTTATTTATTAAAAGAGCAATCACTCTTTTTTTTTTTTTTTTTTTTTGGAATTAACACAACTGGAAGGAACAGGTTAATTCCAAAGTGAAAAGCCTCCTGCTTTCAATGATGGAGACTTGTAGCAACGGACAAAAGCATTCCATTTTAAATTAAAATGTCAAATTATTACCTTCTCTTTTCCCTCCACTGCCATCAATCCCAAATCCAAGCAGCAGCAAACCGGAGCGTTAAACTTTGCATCCCGAACAACGCCAGCAGAGGCAAAGCAGGGATTTGGCTTTTCCTTCTCTTTTTTTCTTTTTTTTTGTTTTTTTTTCCCCTGCCCCAACACACCAACTCTTTGTTTTTCCCCTTGCTCTCCAGGCTCTGAAATCCAGGGCGGTGATTTGGACATCGCCAAAAGGGAGATTCCCCCAAAAACAGCCCCGTGGAGAGGGAGAGGCTGCCAAGCCAATTCAGCTCCTCCATCCTCCTTCCCAAGGTCACAATCTCGCCCAGATTTTTCCAAATCATCCTCCAAGCCCCTTTAATTGCTGCTTGATCTTAATGAGGTGTGGCTGATGGTAATAAATGGAAGCCCTGGCGGCCTCGATATCCAACATCCAAACCACGTTCCGCTGAGTTCCCATCGCCCTCCATCCCCCCTCCCAAGACTGCAGACATCTGTTCTTCAATTGTCTGGTAATAAACACACTCTATAAAGCATATGTAAAAGGATTATTACCCTCAGGAGCCAAGTGCCTTTCAAATGCCAGCTGAAACAAATAAACATTAACGATAAAACACAGAGAGAGAGAAGGAAGGAAAAAAAAATCCCCACCAAACAAATGTCACACCAGACATCGCTCAGGCTGCTCCAGATTCCAGGATTTGGCCCTGCACGATTCCTTCCTCCAGTGGGAGATGTTATTCCTCAGACCAGCAACACCAGTGCTTTCCCAAGCCAAGGAAACGCCGGTTAACAGCGAAGGATGAACTGGACTCCAATTTTGGTAACTTTTATACTTCAACACCTCCCATGAAAAGTAATTAAGGGAAATCAGACACGTATCCTGCTCCGATTTGGAATTTTCCATTAGGAAAATCTATTTCCCAGGAATCACCTCCCCCCTGTCTTTCAAAAATTCACTCCTCGTTTCTGTTTCTTATGTGTGTGGAGCGACGTTAAATCCTGGTAATTAATCTGGGCCTTGGTGGGTCTCAGTTGTCCTGGTGGAAATCAGGGGACCCGCATCCCAAAACCTCACTTCCCACCTCTGGTTTGCTGCTCTAAATGAATTCCAAGGGAAGGGAAGCTTTGAAAACCATTTGTGAGTATCTCCCTTTACACTCCCCGTGGCTGTAAATTCTAATTTCTCTAAACAAATGCTGGTCATGGGGGGATAAGGGGGTTAAGTTACAGCCCCCCCCCCCAAAAGCCTGTTGAACCTGTGTCTTCAAAAAGATTTGGAGCTGAGCTTGTAAATAAAAAAAAAGGATAAAAAAAAGGCTTTTTAAGCAGCAAATTTACCCCCCGTGCTTGTGCCCCTCTGATGTGATGGACAGTGACACTTCTCATATCAGGAGGACAAGAGAGGGGAACTCAGACTGGTGGGTATGAATGTTCTGGTTACAACTCTCCACATTTTGGGGCTGAATTCTATTTTAAAAGCCAGGCTTTAAATCATCCCACCGGGGGCCTGGTTTCCCAGAAATCCAGTTTGCTCAGTGCTTCCAGGAGCACTGAGCTTCCTAAGAAAAATCAGTCCACCTGGCAACAGATTTATGGGAACTTGGTAAAAATAAGGAAAAAGCCCCTCACTTGTGAATAAAATATTGATCATTTTGAATTCAAAGCAGACTCATCTGAAGCAGGTACAAGGGACAGGGATGAAAGATGACCCCGGCAGCAAATGGCAAATAAAACAAGTGAAAACTTCACACCTTTGCAGGAATTCCCTCCAGGGAGAGTTGGGAATTCAGACAGGAACGTTCAGAAAAGGGCCAAGCAAAGATTTAACCAACGAGGGATGCACAGGTAGGACGAGGATTCTAATATTCCAAGTGCTGGGAATTATTGCACCATCGAAATATTTTAGCCGGAGTTGAGGAGCCAAAGCTGAGGAGCCAAAACCAAATCTAAGACAACAAGGACTCAGCACTCACTGTGTCAGTGATTAAAATTGGTAAAATCACATTAAAACAGTTCCCACAGCCCTCATCCCAACCCCAAATCCCCCCCATCCTGCAGGGGGAAAAGGCCAGGCTGGGTCACGGCCTGTTTTCCTTCTCCTCCTGCGGCTGCCGATGGAAAACTGGGCGCAGGGAAGTGAGGATGCTGCAATTATTTTTTTTAGGAGGCAAAGTATTCCTCCTGCCCCTCTTGCAGGCTTGGTAATGAAGAGTGAAGTGTTTGTGAGAGGTGTTATTTTAAAGCAGAGCACTCAGGTTTGAGGAGAAAAAAAGGGGGGGGGAACGAAGCGGGAAGGCAAAGGGAAAGAATCTAAATCAATGGGAAATATGTCATCAATAAAACTAAGAGCATCACCCCCCTCTGTGCTTGAAAGGCATCTGTAAATTCATTTAAAAAAATGAGAAATTGAAGAAATATCAGTTGAAGAGCATCTCAACCGTCGCCCATCTTTTCCCACAATAAAATGGCTGAAAACTATAAATTTATACGGCAGCAAATTTCATTTTTAGGGCGTTTCTTTAGTTGGGAAGAGACAGAGGTTGAAATGAAATCCGCTTGGGGAATTCTCCATTTCATTTATGGACATCCAGCAGTAAACAGAGGGTACCACGGACACACCCCTTTTTCCAAGGAAAGCCCTTAAAGACCATACCAAATTTTAGTGCTTTCTCAAGATTATTCCAATATTTGGTGTCATGAAACCAGAAATCTAGATCTGGAGGAGTTTATGGATTCTCCATCTGTATTTTTTAAGTGCTGAGAAGTCACAAAGAACTTTAAAAACCATCTTTTTGAGGGCTGAGAACTGAGGTCAGTCGGACATTCCTTCCCCTTGGGGATAAGACTGAATTATATTTTATTGCTGTTTTATGAGGGGAGACAATCCCCTGGTTGTTCAGTGGCTCGTGACAGCGAGTAATAAAAGCAGAGCCAAGGGGGGAAACGCTCTAAAGCTGCTGGTGCTGAGTGGGAAAGGACATCCCTGAGGAGGAAGGAAAACCCTGGCAGGGAAAAGCAGAGGTGGGAGATCGACACGAACCGAGGCAAACATTGCAGTGTTTAATTCCAACAACTAATTCCAACAAAACCAACCCCAGGGACTGTTTGACTGCAAAGCCAAAAAAGAGCAAAACTCAAGCAACCAGAGGAGAACGACGCGGTGAGAAAAAGCTCACTAAAGACCTGCTCTGTTTAAGGTTCCAGTTGTGAGGATTTTGGGAATCACCTGGGATCAGGCACTGATTTGCCAGATCACACTTGTTTTATCAAAGCCTGAACTCGCCTTGCAGTTCGTCAGAGCATCCTCTGAGTTTTTTTAAGGAGCACAAAGGCCAGGAAGAGACAAACAACTCGTGGCAGGTCGCAAATAAATTTTACCTCGTCGGTAATAAACGACACTGGGAAGCGAAACGGGCTCGCCCAGGCAGGGAATCCCACCTGGCACCAGAGTTCCCTTCAAAAAAGGTTTAAAAACATCTCCAAGAAGCTGAATTAATGATGATTTTTTTAAAATATCTGCACACCAACAACTTCAGAGCGAGGCCGCTGCTCCGGGACGCGGCTCGGAAGCGGCACCATCCCCGCGGAGCAGGTTAATTCCAGAAGGTTAATCCTACTTAATTCTAACGGTTTGCACCTGTAGGAGCACGTGGAAAACCTGAATTTTACCTGAGGAGGGGATGAAAGATGACGGTGATGTTCCTGGCTCCCGGTTTGCAGACAAACTTGGATCCGCCACCTTCAATTAAGTTATCATCCGGTCCTCCTGGAAAATAACAGCAAACAAAGTTGGCTAACAGAGCTCAGCAGCCCGTGGTTTTTAGATAGCAAGTGATAATTAAACGCTTAGCAAGTGATAATTAAACATGAATTAGAGGCTTCTTTCCTGATGAAAGATCAGTAATTAACGTGAAGACACGCTCCCCTGTACCCCCCTCTTGCTCACAGCAAGCACTGCTGAAGCAGTGGGGACAATACAGGTGGGGTGGAGATGTTTCTAAACATTATTTCTACTCCCCAAAATTAGTGGAAGTCTTGCAGGAAGACCACGAAGTCCAGGTCCTGCATCTTGTGCAATAAACCCCCAATGTCTTGTCCATGGGGCTCAGATGTGTTTTGAAGCCCACAGGGCTTGGAAAGGGTTTGAAGAGCAGCACTTCCCTGAATCTTGCTGCTTCCAGGTCCTGCACGTCTGAGGATTCCACGATTCCACCTGGAAGACGCTTGGTTTTGATTGCCAGTGACCTGGTATTTTAACTCATTAATTATATTTAACATTTCCAGGTCTCTCAGGGGTTCATTTCCTGTGCTGAATTTGGGATTCCCAAGCAGGAGACACAATTCCCCGAGTTCCACCTGGGTACAAACAGGGTCCCAGCTACAGGAAAAACCCATTTGTGAGTTTGGCAGCTCCTTTGCAGCGAAACACAACTCAGGACAACGTTATTTGTGCACCACAGCCCCACAGAGAAGGATTTGGAGTGGCAGGAAAACATCAACCTGTGTATCACTGCAGCCAAACCAAAGGTACTTCCAGAGGCAGCTCCCAAAGGATGTTAAATTTGGATATTGAGAGAGAAAAGAGGGGGGGGGGAATACCAACTTCCTGAAACTTTTGTCCTGAGAGCAACAAAATCCACTTGTAAAACCATTGCAGAAGAAAACATTTTTAGGACAACGGGCCAGATGCTGCACCATGGAATGGTTTGGGTGGGAATGGACCTGAAAGATCATCCAGTTCCATCTCCCTGCCATGGGCAGGGACACCTTCCACTATCCCAGGTTGCTCCAACCTGGCCTTGGACACTTCCAGGGATCCAGGGGCAGCCACAGCTTCTCTGGGAAACCTGGGCCAGGGCCTCCCCACCCTCCCAGACAGCAATTCCTTCCCAATATCCAGTCAAACCCAGTCTGAAGCCATTCCCTGTGTCCTGTCCCTCCATCCCTTGTCTCCAGTCCCTCTCCAGCTCTCCTGGAGCCCCTTTAGGCCCTGCAAGGGGCTCTCAGCTCTCCCTGGAGCCTTCTCTTCTCCAGGGGAACATTCCCAGCTCTCCCAGCCTGGCTCCAGAGCAGAGGGATCCAGCCCTGGGAGCAGCTCCAGGGCCTCCTCTGGACTCTTTCCAACAGCTCCACGTCCTCCTGCTGTTGTTCCCAGGGCTGGAGGCAGCTCTGCAGGGGGATCATCATCATGTGCTGCCACCCTCCCACAAACAACCCCATCAGCTGTGGGGTTTTGATAGAAAACCTCAAAGAACCCCAAAAAACGAACTCGGGCAAAGTTTGTACATCCCAAAGATTACGAAGCCCTTCCCGTTTTTCACGTGAACTCTTCCTCAGGGATTGATAATAATAAATACAGGAGCTCATCACATTATTGGGGCAGCTTTAGAGGTGCAGGGAAACGACAAAGTCCTTGAAAATCAAAGCTCCACCAGCAGGTTATGGAAGTTTTTGACCCTGACGTGTGTCTGCCTTGAAACAAGAAGAAAGTCTCCAAACTGGAAAGGGTGTGAGGGGAAGAAAGTGCCTCCAACCTTCTTTCCAGAGGGAAGTTTATCTGCCTTAGGACATTACCTGCAAAAAAATAAGCTCTTTGATGGCTGGATTTATTGGATTTATTTGCCCCTCCTGTAGCAACCTCACAGCAAAACCCAAGGACTGAGCAGGTCACAGCACCAGCTCCTCCATATCCCAAAAGGTCCCTCCAGGTCAGGGGTGTTTCTTACAGGAATTCCCATCCCAGGAGTGTTTTCTACAAGAATTCCCATCCCAGCAGTGGATTTAAGATGCTGTTTTGGTGAGGTTTGCTACTGAGCTCCCTGTGGAGCGAGAAATCCAGGGAAACTCGGGATATCTGCAGTCACAGCATTTCCACAGCTGAGTCAGCTCCTCCAACGCGGTGCTGGGATGTGGAAGCCTCCTGGTAAATCCTACACCAACACAAGGAAATCAGGAAGCACAGAGCAGCTGAAGGCAGAGTTAATTCAGCTTTACTGACTGTATTTAGAAAGAGGAAGCTCTTTAAAAAAAAAAAAAAAGAAGCCGTGAATTTCCTGAATCGAACTCACACGATGTGACAGCTTAAAAAAAGAAAACAAATTAAAAAAGAGGTGTGAGTTCAAGGAAAAGAAAATTATTCATTTCCCCTGTTAATGTCAGATCCTGCAATTTCCAGCGGGGTCTCTGTGTCTTTACAGACTTATTGGAGGATTTATCCGAGCACGAGCTGCTGAGGCATGAAAGGAGGAAATGCAGGCTGGAATTAAGGCAGGGCTGTGATTCTTGTTACACCAAGTCACCCTGCACTAATCGATATTATTGACTGGGCCCTCCATGTTTTATTCCTCCACAGCCAGGAATGAAACAATCCACCTGATCCGCTCGGCCCCGCTCTGAGGGATTGGAGTAGAACAGAATGCTGGAACAGGGAGAAAAAAAGGGGATTTTACATCTTCCTGGCTCTAGGTTTTCAATTAATCGCCACAGAGGCTCTGCAGGAAGGTGGGAGGCACGAGGAAAAGCAGTTTTGTTTTTCAGTCTTTTAAAATACCGAAGAGTTTTGCCTTGAAAAACATGTTGAGATGTAAATCTTGTTCCTGGGGATGGCTCCTACACGTCAACCAATCCTGAGGATTCCAGCAGGCTCCACTGCTCCTCTCACCTTCTCCTCTCTCCATGCTGGAGCTTTGTGGTGGCTGACACTGGAGAAAAGCCCCAGCTGGAGCAGGAGAGAGGACACGATCCCTCTGTCTGTATATTTGGGAGCAAATCCCCCCCGAGGACTCTCCCCCAAGGTCTGAAATGTGTATTTACATGGAGCAGCCAATGGGACTGGATTCACCCACCAAAGGCAAGTCCCTGTGCTGGAGAACCACCAGGAATGCCCATAAAAATACACCAGGAATATCCCTTTGCCCTTCTTGAGTCTGTCAAGGGTATCTCCCACGGGGAGGGGAACGATCGTTCCTCCAAACAATCCAAGACCAGGCAGCTCTGCAGGAAACAGGGAGCAGAGAATCATGGAATGGTTTGGGTTGGAAGGGAAGCTCATCTTGTTCCATCCTCTCCCATGGGCAGGGACACCTTCCACTGTCCCAGGCTGCAAATGAAGGAAGGACATGAACCTGCTGGAGGGAGACCAGAAAAAAACATGGAGATGCTCCCAGGGCTGGATTCCTTCTGCTCTGGAGCCAGGCTGGGAGAGCTGGGAATGTTCAGCTGGAGAAGAGAAGGTTCCAGGGAGAGCTGAGAGCCCCTTGCAGGGCATAAAGGGGCTCCAGGAGAGCTGGAGAGGGACTGGGGACAAGGCCTGGAGGGACAGGACACAGGGAATGGCTTCCCACTGCCAGAGGGCAGGGTTAGGTGGGATATTGGGAAGGAACTGCTGGCTGGGAGGGTGGGGAGGGGCTGGAATGGATTTCCCAGAGAAGCTGTGGCTGCCCCTGGATCCCTGGAAGTGTCCAAGGCCGGGTTGGAGCAACCTGGGATAATGGAAGGTTGGAAAAAGATGATCTTTCATGTCCCTTCCAACCCAAACCTTCCCATAATTCCACAAAAAGTGGAAATAATGCCTTTTTTTTTTTCCCCCTCCTTATGATTCCCAGAGCTGCAGTTTGCAGAACCTCTCCAAGAAGAGCTGAACTTGCAAATCCACACGAGCACACTCGGAGAGAAGAAAACTCTCCACCCCATCAGAGAGAATGAGCTGTAAATCCTCATTCCCAGAGAGCCCTGAGGATTTCCAAGCGTGTGGAAGTGCCCACAACATTATTGCACTGACCACTGAGTAGAGGACCAACCATCCCTGCTCACTGATCCACAACTTCCCAACACATTCCACACTCCAGGCACCATCTGGACCGTCGCTCCGGTGATGTCACAATGCAAGAAATCCTTCACTGGGTTCAAGGATTTGGTTGTTGTTTTGTTTTTTTTTTAATTATATAAGTCAAGAAAGTCTAATTCCACATTTATTAGCACCACAAAAAAATAACCCAAACTTTCACAGCTCTCTCAGCGAGTGTTTTTTGTTGTAGCAGTTTCTTTCTCAGGAGCAGAGTTGGCTGATTTAAATCTGCTCAGTAATAAATTATGGGGGGGTGGGGAGGAACAAAAAGAAAAAAAATAAAAAACAAAGAAAAATAAGGATAACTTGGCAACAAAGGGATATTTGTCACAGAGCTAATGATGCCCTCATGCTGTGCCAGCAATGGGCTGTGCCCACCTGAATGCCACTGCACGTGGGTGTCTGAGACAGGGCCATTAGTGACACAGCTCAACGTCTCCCAAATGGAGCCTGAAATGTCAGGCTGCAAAATGGGAGGGAATTAGATGAGCAACAAAGCTGGAATTTTCTGCAGGCATTTAAAGTTTGAGCAAACATTAGGAGCGCTCTGAGTTTTCCATCTTGCTCGGGATGTTAAAATTTCAATATGGACATGCCACGTTTGCAGAGAATGTCAAAGAAGCCTGGAATGGTTTGGGTGGGAAGGGACATGAAAAATCATCTAATTCCACCCCCTGCCATGGGCAGGGACACCTTCCACTAGCCCAGGTTGCTCCAATCTTGGCCTTGGACACTTCCAGGGATCCAGGGGCAGCCACAGCTTCTCTGGGAAATCCATTCCAGCCCCTCCCCACCCTCCCAGCCAGCAATCCCTTCCCAATATCCCCCCCATCCCTGCCCTCTGGTACTGGGAAGCCATTCCCTGTGTCCTGTCCCTCCAGGCCTTGTCCCCAGTCCCTCTCCAGCTCTCCTGGAGCCCCTTTAGGCCCTGCAAGGGGCTCTCAGCTCTCCCTGGAGCCTTCCCTTCTCCAAGTGAACATTCCCATCTCTCCCAGCCTGGCTCCATAAACCACCCTTGACACAAACATCGAGTCCTGTTTTCCCTGCACTGACCCCCAGCAGGGATTCAACACATCAGCACACACTTCTAAACTCTCTTCCTCAGAAACCAAACACAATTTATCACCTCTAAAATTCCTCTGTTGCGTGTCCTGAACCCTCAGACTTCACTGCATTTACAGAATCCCAGAATGGCTTGGGTTGGAAGGGACCTTAAAGCCCAACCAGTGCCACCCCCTGCCATGGGCAGGGACACCTTCCACTAGCCCAGGGTGCTCAGAGCTCCATCCAAGCTGGCCTTGGACATATCCAGGGATGGGACATTGTTTTCCCAACTGTCCTGGGGTAGCTGCTTTAGCAGAGCCCACGGGGGGTGCAATCCATGCTGGAATTAAGGGCTCCCCACCCGGGTGTCCTGGCACTTGCTGCCCTACACCGCCAGAACTCAGCAGGGAAGAAGGAAGGCCTGGAGAAGGATCTGCTCCTCTTCTAGAGGCATCTAGTGGATTATCTGAGGCAGATTCTTCTGTCTATTCCCACATAATAAGGATGTTCCTTGTGCTCTTCACCCACAAAGTGGCACTGACTGACCTGCCCTCTGACACGGCTCCTGTTCCCTCTCCAAAGGGAATGAGGGAGCTGAGATCCACCACATAAAGAAACCCACCTGTTATCAAGACAGACAAGAATAAGCTCCAGCCAACACTTGATTACCTCCTTGCTGGAGGGGAGAAGCAGTTCAGCAAAGGCTTCTGACAGAGGAAAGACTGAGTTTCTTGTTTGCTTCTCTTAATCACCCCCCGGTCTCTTTTTATTCATCACAACTGGGAATTTATAAAGATCAGACCAGCAGGAGCAAGGGAGTGATGGTTGAAAACACACAGGCACCCGCCTTTTCCCAAAATCAGCAGAGATCAGGGAGATGATGGAACTGCAAAAGCCCCCAGATCGATGGGAATTAGGTGGTTGAACACTTGTAAAACACCGGCTGTCAGACCCGGGGCGAGGGCTCTGCACAGGCAGGAAAGGAGCTGGGAGATGATTAACTGTCTCCAAGGGCACCAGTCTGTTCCCAGTTCCCAGGGTGTCCATCACCTGTCACCAGCACTGAACTCAGCACGGGAGACACCAACACTGCCACAGGCAAGGACAGCAACACCCCAAATCCACAGGGATTCTGGGCTTGGATCGCTTCGGTCAGTTTGGAAAGACTTTTCTTCTTTAACAGAGAAGTAGGGTGGGAATTAAGACAAAAAGGATGTGAAGTGGGGGAAAAAAATCAAGGAATTTGATCCTGGAGGTTATAAAGTTCAGCACATTTAATTTCAAAAGTGTCTCTTTAAGTCATAAAGGCTCAGCCACCCTCCCAAAAGCAGCGTTTGGGGTGATGGATCCCAACGTGGGGTGCAGAGAAGGTTCCAACCTTCACTGGAAAACCACAAATATTGTATAGAAACGAAGGCAGAGCTCCTGGCTGGTTCCCAGTTTGCCTGATGGAGCAGTGGGGTTGTTGTGGTGAGGGGCTGGGAGAGGGCAGGGAAGTCCAGAGCTTCCAAAATAAACCCAACCCCTGTTGGCTTTGACTTTGGGATTGTGCCAGTCACCACAATGACCTAAAAATCCAAGCTGACGTCACAGGATCACGGGATGGTTTGGGTTGGAAGGGACCTTAAAGATCCACCTCATTCCACCCCCCTGCCATGGGCAGGGACACCTTCCCCTATCCCAGATTGCTCCAAGCCCCGTCCAACCTGGCCTTGGACACTTGCAGGGATGAAGTCAAGCCAAGTCAAGTCTGATGGCTGGACCTTCACAAATCTCTTACGGGTATAAAACTGGGAAAGGAGGAGTGGAAAGGCATTGGGATAAGATGCTCTGAGGGCTGAAGCCCCTCTGCTCTGGAGCCAGGCTGGGAGAGCTGGGAATGTTCCCCTGGACAACAGAAGGCTCCAGGGAGAGCTGAGAGCCCCTTGCAGGGCCTAAAGGGGCTCCAGGAGAGCTGGAGAGGGACTGGAGACAAGGGATGGAGGGACAGGACACAGGGAATGGCTTCCCAGTGCCAGAGGGCAGGGATAGGTGGGATATTGGGAAGGAATTGTTGGCTGGGAGGGTGGGGAGGGGCTGGAATGGATTTCCCAGAGAAGCTGTGGCTGCTCCTGGAAGTGTCCAAGGCCAGGTTGGACAGGGTTTGGGGTAACCTGGCTAGTGGAAGGTGTCCCTGCCCATGGCAGGGGTGGGACTGGATGATCTTTAAGGTCCCTTCCCACCCAAACCATTCCATGACTCTGACCGGGAGCTCGGCCCGTGCTCAGGTTTGCAGATCACACTTTGCTTCAAACCACGCTGAAGGAAAATAGAATTCCCAAAGCAGGAGAGGCAGATCTGGACTCGAGCCCTGGCTCTGATGTGGCCTCTCTGACCTCGCTCGGGTTCCTGAGTTTCAGTTTCCCAAAAGGGGAATTGAACCCGAGGCTCCGACTCTCCCCCCGGCAAAGCCGCTTTGGGAAACGCCGCGGACAAAACAAACGACCAAACGTTTTATTCCCTCCTTTTGAAAATCACTTTTAGACTTCAGCTTTCCAGAATACGAGTCCTATGTACCAAAATGACTGACCACAATCCCACTCACTGCCCAAACAGCTTTTCCAACTGTCTCTCCCTTTCCCGTGCCACATCCCGGGGCTGATTTTGGATGCGGCCGCGGAGCCCCGCGCTGACTGTTGTGCCCAATCCTTCCCTTCTCTCCTCTCCTGCCTTGTCTGAGATCCAACACCATCTGCATTTAAATAAGTTGCCCTTTAATGTTTCGAAACCTGATTTATTAGTTGCTCACACTCCATCTGCCTCGAAAAAAAACCGTCGCGAGCCTCGGCTCTCGCAGCCCCCGCGAGGGGTTGGGGTTCGACCCGACCCTCCTTTATCATCTGATCACTGTGGCAGCCACACATGCAAAAAAAAAAGCCTCCTTGCAGCTACAGAAAATTGTTTAAAATGCATGTTTCTCCTTTTTTTCCCTCTTGTTTTCTTTTTTTTTCCTCCCCGGGCAGCAGGAACTTTGATTAATGGATTTGTCAACTTGCATATTTTGTGGTTTCCCTAAAAACCACCACGTACAGATAGAAACTCTTCCAAAGCCTGAGTCCTTATCCAGAGCCAGGAAACAAGCTGGAGCTAATGAACTGTGATTACTCACAGGCTGGATTCACTTCTCAACTGTTTTCTTCTCTCTTTATCTTATCTCCTGTAGCAGCAAATGGCTCCTACCTGAATTTTTTATATCCCTGACATGTTTTCTATTGGGTTTTAATGTCAGAAGGAAAAAAAAGCGACAAAAAACCAACATAGTGAGCAAACAAAAAGCAAGAGAAATAAAGTAAGATATTTCTTGACATGGTGTCATTTGTTGGTTTATATTCCTATGAGCTGTTTAACTCTAAAACCTCCTGTGTTTCACCTTCTTTTTTAGTACTTAAAAGTTTAAGGCCATTTTGGACAAAGGAATTGGTAGAATCATGGAATCAGAGGATGGTTTGGCTTAAAGGGACATGAAAGATCATCCTGTTCCATCCCCCTGCCATGGGCAGGGACACCTTCCACTAGCCCAGGTTGCTCCAACCCAGCCTTGGACACTTCCAGGGATCCAGGGGCAGCCACAGCTTCTCTGGGAATTCCATTCCAGCCCCTCCTCACCCTCCCAGCCAGCAATTCCTTCCCAATATCCCATCTAGCCCTGCCCTCTGGCAGTGGGAAATCACTCCCTGTATCCTGTCCCTCCAGGCCTTGTCCCAAGGGCTCCTGGAGCTGCTTTAGGCCCTGCAAGGGGCTCTCAAGGTCTCCCACCTCAGGCTCTGAGGGCCTCCCCACCCTCACAGGGAAGAACTTCTTCCCAATATCACATCTAAACCTGCCTTCCATCAGTTTAAAGTCACTCCCTCCTGTCCCCTCCCTCCAGCCCCTCGTCCAAATTCCCTCTCCAGCTCTCCAAAGGCCACGGGGAGTTTCCAGCAAGACACATCTTGGGGAGGCCAAAGGCTCGTGGTGTGAGGACGGACAAAGCTCCTGAGGTGGGACAGCTTTGCCAAAGCCCATCTTATGGGTCTGGGAGGAGAAAGAATGAGATAAAAAACGTAAAACATTCTTTGGATTCCTCGAAGAAGCAGACACAGACTCACTGAGGTGGGAAAAGACCTCTAAGATCAACAAGTCCCACCAACATCTAGAGAAATACAACGTTTTTACCACGAACACATGGGATGGAAACAGAGGATTTCAAAGCTGGGACTCCAAAAACCACCAAGAAACTGTCAGGGGCTTGTTTTCTGGGTATGAATGAAGGAGTCAGTCCTAAAGAAGATAAATCCCCCAATCTTTTGACCAGCCTTGAAAACTTGACAAACCTGGCACGTGAAACGAGGCAGAATCGGGAATTCGACCCCGCGAGCGACAAAGCAACGCCCTCACTCCTCCTCTGTGAATCATTTCATTTTCCAGCAACGTGCACAATGATCCCAGGGTTTTCCCTGAGGGAGGCAGAATGGATTGTCCATGGCAGTGCTGGGAATGCACCAACAGGAATTATCAGATCCCAGCATGACCTGTCAGGCAGCATCTCTCCACCTCTTCATCCACAATCTCCTTTCCCCACCTCCTCCTCCTCCTCCTCCTCCTCTACTTTGTTTTGCCTGGAATTCAATCAAAGCTGAATTAAGACTTGAGGAAACAACCCCCAAATCCCAGAGCTCCCCGTGTTAATTTGGGGGACAGCTTTTATTTCTGGCATTTTCATGCAAAACTGTTTCCCACCTCCCCCGAGATTGTCACTGCTATTGCCACGAAACCCCCTTGGGGATGTAAGTGCCAATAAAGGGGAGGGAACTCCCCCCCTCAGGGACACCAGGAATTGCAGGAAAACAGCCAGAACTTTAATCACAAACTCTTTCAAAGGTAGCCAGGGATTTGGAAATGGGGTTATTGGAGGATATGACCCTAATACAGTGTTCATAAAAACCATTGGAAGGCCAAGAATAACCTGGTGGCTTTAATAAAACACCGTTTCATGGGAGCCAGCGTGTCAAAATCAGGCTGGATTTAATATCACAAACTCCAGGGAAGACTGACCAGTCCTTTCCATGTGTTTGTGTCCATTTCTATCCACAGAAAATTTAACATTTCTCCTAAAAACCAACCAAGAGCTCCCACGAGCTCTGTTTTACACAGAAGTCTAAATTGATTTAATTGTGTTTTATTTTTAATAGTTGCTCCTGCTGTGCAGGTACCAAGGAGAGGAAAACTGGAGCTGGTTTCCCAGAGAAGCTGTGGCTGCCCCTGGATTCTTGGAAGTGTCCAAGGTCAGGTTGGAGCAACCTGGGACAGTGGAAGGTGTCCCTGCTCATGGCAGGAGGTGGAACTGGATATTCTTCTAGTTCCCTTCCACCCCAAAACCATCCTACAATTCCACAAAAAGCTCAAAAAGTTGAAAAAAGCCCATTCAAACACTAGAAATTTTCTTATCTTAAATTTTACTTGAAAGCCTCAACACCGGTGGGCTGCACGAGACAAGACTCGAACGTTTCAGCCTCATCAGAAAAAGGATTGCTGGCCCTGCAGAGGATCAAGCCCCGTCCAACCTGACCTTGGACACTTCCAGGGATCCAGGGGCAGCCACACCTTCTCTGGGAAATCCATTCCAGCCCCTCCCCACCCTCCCAGCCAGCAATTCCTTCCCAATATCCCATCTCTCCCTGCCCTCTGGCAGTGGGAAGCCATTCCCTGTGTCCTGTCCCTCCATCCCTTGTCCCCAGTCCCTCTCCAGCTCTCCTGGAGCCCCTTTAGGCCCTGCCAGGGGCTCTCAGCTCTCCCTGGAGCCTTCCCTTCTCCAAGGGAACATTCCCAGCTCTCCCAGCCTGGCTCCAGAGCAGAGGGAATCCAGCCCTGGGAGCAGCTCCGAGGCCTCCTCTGGACTCTTTCCATGTCCTTTGGATGGTGGGGCTCCCATCCTTCTTAACAATGAATTTTTGTGTTGTAGGGCTGATGCCACCTCAGTTTTTCAAGGTTTTTTTTTCCCGGGCAGTGACAAATCCAAGGATTTTGTGCCTCTCACCCCCACTCAGCTGCTGGAGTGAAGATTTTTTCCCCAACACATTTGCAAAAAAAAAAAACACCAAAAAAACCCCCCCCAGATGGAATATTAAGAGGAATCAAAATAAATCTGGGAACAACCTGGTGCTGGAGGATGATCTTTGTCTAATATAAAACAGGTTTATACCAACCCACCCCCCTGTGGGGGCAGAGAACTCTGAGGGGCATTAATGGTCTAAACTCTGCCAGCAGAGTGTTCCCATTCCCCAGAACAAATGTGACGTGTCTTCCATGGAATAATCATGGATAAAGGGGAGGGAAAACATCCCCTCTGTTCCCCTGTGAACGAATGACAACCTTCCAAGGCATCAGGTGAGTTGCTACGAGTTCCCATTTAACTCCAAGTCTGCAGAAAACCAAGAAAAGCACCTGAAAAGAAGAAAAACGTGGCAAAAAAAATCCATTATTCCCAAAATAACGGGTTCCAGGAGCAAAAACTGGCTCAGGTGCTGCTTTTGACACACTTAACACACCTTAAACCAGAGCTCTGAGCAAACCTTTATTATTTTTACATCTCTTTTTACCACTCAACATCCTTTCACGACATTAGTGCTTCCTTCTTTTCTGCATTTAACTCTTTGTAAGCAAAAAAAAAAACAACAACCCTTTCAATTTTACCACCAAAAGCTTTCAAACAGCTCAATATGAAAATAATTCAAAATATTCCCATGTGGAATCACGGGATGGTTTGGGTTGAAACCTTTAAGATCATCCAGTTCCAGTGTATGTTTGAGAAACTGCTTGCAAAGACAACCAAAAAAAAGTTCATTTCTTGAGACTCCTCTTTTTTTTTTCCCCCAACAGGCAGAAAGTTAAATCCCAAGACTTTGAGGACATTCAGTTTTAACAAAATGGCTTGATTGGCTAAAAATAACTTTATTTTCAGCTGCTCTCGACCAGACACCACCATCCCCTTGCATCCCTTAAGTCACGTGTCTATTTTTTGCAGGAAAACCATTGGAAAAGGGATTTTAGCAAAAATAAGAACATCCCTTTTCAGATAGGAGCCTAAAAAACTTGTATATTAAACAGGGTCTGTACAGGAAATTAATGTTTTGGGATTCAACTCCTTCTTTTGGGAGTTCAATTCCCTCTTGTGGGAGTTCAGTTCCCTCTTTTAGGGACCAGGTGAGAAAAACTGCTCTCCTTGTTTTATCCAAGGGATCCTTCCTCCCCTTCTGCCTGGCAAACTCTCCCAAAATTCAAATAAACTTTTGATTTCAGCAGCTTTTTTCCAGTGTCTGTGGAAGGGACAGAAATGGAGAAATGCAACAGAGAAAAGTGGGAAAATGGACAATCATTTTTGTTCCTATATTTATATTCATATTCATATAAATGAAGCCCAGGGCTTCCTCCCTGCTGATAAATCCAAATATTCTGCATCTCCTCTGGCTGGTTATTCTTAAGGAATTGCTTTTCATCAGCAAAATCAGTTGTTTTCTTAACAAAATCAGTTTTTTTTATCAGCAATATCACTTGAATACTTCCGAAGCACCCACTTTTTACCACCTCAAGATTTTCAGCCCCTCTCTTTAAAACCATTTACAGGCTGGAAATATTTACTCATTGCTTGCCAAACTGGATACATTTAATTATTGAGGAAACCTTCAGCTTCCTTAATTTAAAGCCAGCAGGAGGGGTGGATTTCCTTTCCTGGAGGACACCAAGAAATGGCACTTCAGGAGGGGTGAAACAAGGACAGCTGTGAAGATACTGGGGGCACATAAGGGGTATCCAAAAACTCCTTTCCAAAAAAAAAACCATCACAAAAAGGAAAAGCAGAGCAAAATAAATCCTTCAAGGAGAACCCAAACCCAAAAAGGCAGCTCCTTTTTTTTTTTTGGACCTCACTGCACTGAAACTAAACTGTTTGTGGCTGTTTGGAGACCAAAGTCTGGAGCCTGCCATCAATATTTTAATCGAGGCCCTGAATATTCATGATGGTTTTGTTTTTTGGAGGACAAGATCCCTGTAATTATAAAGAATTCTGCTGTGTAAATGTGTTCCTGTCATCACACCTTGCCTTCATCTCCGTTACAAAAGCCAGGCAGTTCCAGCTCTTTCATTATTTATGGAATTCTGGTTCTTTTGGCTGATTTTTTTTTTTCCCTCTCCCAGACTTCACTGGAGCTCTTGATGCAGCTCAGTCACAGCTCCAGGAATTGTGGACACTTTCAAAGTCTGCCTTCAGCTGGGGAGGAGTTTTATTTGATATGATCCATCTTCCTTTTCCAGTTTAATTCCAACGGCACCTGGTATTTGCCACCAAGCCCAGGAGAAGAAAGCACAAAGTCCTTAAGGATTTCATCATTCCTTAAGACTTCCAGAATGCTCCAGTACCAACAAAAAGTATCCAGGCCAGGCTGGACGGGGCTTGGAGCGACCTGGGATAGTGGAAGGTGTCCCTGCCCATGGAACTGGATGATCTTTCAGGTCCTTTCCAACCCAAACCATCCTGTGACTCAAAGGAAAACGTTTGTTTTGTGTAAGAAACAGAGTGAGAGCTGTTTTCTAAAATAAATCCATTTCTTCCACTTCCAGCAACAGGAAGCTCTGGATGATTCCCCTGATCTGGATGATTCCCCTGTAATTGCTTTGAACCCCCCCCCATTTCAACACAAAGGATGTCAAATAAGGACAAAAAGCTGGAAGGGTTTTCCAGGGTCATTAATTCACCCTCCAGCTCTTCCCCACAACCTCCTGCACCTCCCTGTATGAAGCTCTACCCCAGTTTTCTTGCCTTCACTGGTCTGACCTCCCTTCTCTGCTGGTTAAAAACCTTCTTCCAAATTCCAGTTTAAATTTCTTTTTGGCCAGTTCCCTCCTATCTGTGGCCACACCACTTTTCAGCTGACAGCTGTTCTCCCACCCCTTCAAGGTGCCTGACACCTTCTGTAGGGAACTGTAAACCTTCCACCAGGGAATAGTCCTTTTTTCCACCTTCTGGCCATCACTACAAGGCATTAAAATATCTCCTGAAACCCAGCTAATGAGGAAGGAGAGTCCTGGAGGACAGTGAAAGACATGAGGTGACAAACTGCCAATTAAATACCAACATCACTGGAGAACAACACGTGACACAACTTGTGCTCATTTTGCTCCAGAAGAGACTCCAAAGGACACAGCCAGGGAAGGACAATTTGGCTCCTCAGACAGGAGGAACCACTCCCAAAAATCCACTGCCACCACAAAAAAAAGCTCAAGGAGCAGCTGGAAAGTGCTCCTGGTTTTAGAACCGGGTAAGTTTGGCACCGACAAATCCTGCAGGAAAAGCCAATCCTGGTGTGGAAGGAGCAGCAGCAGCTCCACGTTGCACACAGGGAAAAGCTGATGCTCAAAAAGCTCCTGGCTCGCCTGAATGGGACATTCCCACTTGGAATATTTTCTATCTAAAGCCACGTGTTTGCCACATATTTGAAGCACCTGACATCAGCTTTGGACTGGTGTTACCGGCCACAGGCTGAGCAGGGCAGTCTTGGACAACGTGGATGTCCTGCCAGGGAAACCAGAGGGATGGATCCATTCCTTCTCCTTGGCGTTATTTCAGCCATTTCAATAGAAAGAGGGAAAAACCCCCCAACTTTCAAAAGTGATTTATCCCTCCAGTTATGTTAGAAAATGAAGAGCTACGTGCTGAAGCAGAGCTGTCTTTGCTGGAAGTCAGTCCCATGACTGACCATCCAAAATAGGAGATCAAATGACCTGGAGCAGCTACACTGGGAAAGGAACGAGCACCAAAAGGACTTGAGAAGTCAAACCCCCGGGTTTTCAAACTTCTGGGTTTTCCAGAAGTGCTCAGAGAGTTTTCAAGTCTCCTCCAACAGAGAATCACAGAATATCCTGAGCTGGAAAGGACCCCCGGGGACCATCCAAGTCCAAGTCCTGGCCCTGCCCAGGACACCCCAACAATCCCACACTGTCCCTGAGGGTGTTGTCCAAACACTCTTGGAGCTCTGGCAGCCTTGAGGAGCCTGTTCTGTGCCCCACCAATGTTTTCCCAAGGTTTAGGATTGTTCCTGGAGCTGCCACTCCGATGGTTCCTGCTGAGTTTCACCAGCTCTGGTTTGGCTCTTCTCCATTGGTGCCACAAGGACAGATCCTTCCTGGGAAGCATCAAAACAACATCCCTTTCAACACCTGCACAGGAATGATTCAAAATGACTGGTTTTATACATCACTGCCTTCCCTGAAGGTGAAAATCACCCTGGATAATCCCAGCACATCCACGAGACTCGGGGGGATGAACAAAACCAGCCCTGGGAGTTACTCAGCCCTCCAGCAAAGGAGCTTGTGCAGAGCAGACTATGGGACATCTGTGCTCCTGAACACCAGGAAAACACCCAAAGATTCTCCACCTCCCAGCTGGGGACTTATTTCAGTGTGTTTAATCCCAGATTTCCCTCAGGTGATGCAATTGTTGCCGGGTTAAGCATCCAATTCCGGACAGAGGCACTCGCTCAGGAGCAAAAGTCCTTAATTTCCAAAATGCAGCTTCAAAGCAAAACAAACAGTCAAGAGGAGCACCAAAGATCACTTCTCCCTGCTCCAATATCATTTCCAACGAGGAAAAGAAATGCAAGGATTGGAAATTCCGAGGCAAGGATGAGGAGCAGCAGCACTGAGGATTTCATCAATGAAACGATGGGAGACACAAAGAACTGGAGCCACAGGAATTGGAGGAAAACTGAGGCTGGAAAAGACTTTTAAAATCCCTGAGCCCAACTGCTTAAATATAAGCCCTGCCATAAGCAGGGAATATTAAGAAGCTCGTGTAACTCTTTACACGAATTTAATTTTAATTTAAAATTATCGTATCTATAAATAGGTTAAACCCACGGCACAAATCTTGGAATAAAGCAGCTAAACGAAAGGAAAAGGTGCCTCATACAACCTCTAACCAAAGACCAGCTGAAATGACAGGTCTGTCAGCGCATTTACAGCCAGAGGGCTTTTCAAACCAGCAAAATCCCCCAAAATTCCCAGAGAATCCACTGCCAGAGGGTGCAGATGATGGAAAACTTACCCGTGCTATGGCCTGTTCCCCTCATGTATCCCAGGCAATCCCATAGTCCAGTCATATTGAACTATGCCTCCAAATCCAAATATATATATATACACACATATTTTTATATATATATATCTCTCTGCACACATCATTCCTTTTATCCCCTAATTAAATCCAGCACACCACACAACCATAACAAGGTGTTGATTAATTTGCTGATTTGATTTAAATGCATCCTGGCTGCGTCAATCCCCTCCCTCCAGATCTCCAGAATAACCTTCACTCCCTTAAATAAGGCCAGGGGTGTCATCATTTCCTTCTCCTTTTTCCACATGCAGATGGGGGACAATTATCCCCCCACATCCATCAGAACTTAAAAAACAGCAGGAAAGTCATTTTAAGGCATCACAAACACGAGCTGAATACACAAACCCTTGAGGAAGGTTATTCCAGCCCTCGCTACAAGGAAAAAAATCTGAGATCCCAGCAGAGATTTGCCCATCCTGTTACAGGAATCCAGCTGTACATGGATAGAAACGTGTCAGAAAATCATGGAATTGCAGAATATCCCAGGTTGGAAGCATCCCAAAAATCCCACCGTGTTTGGTGGAAAGCAGGACACACAAAAACAATCGTGGAATTATTAAAATGGTTTGGTTGGAAGGGACCTTCAAGACCATTTCATTCCACCCCCTTCCACACCTTCCACTATCCCAGGTTGCTCCAAGCCCTGTCCAACCTGCCCTTGGAAACAATAATAATCATAATAAATCCCATTTTTTCTCAGATCATGAGGGGGCTGAAGGGATCTGGAGGAAGCAAAAGGTGCTCTTTTGCTTTCAGAGTTCACAGAACTGAAAAGCTGCCCGGAAAAAAAGATGTCCAACGCTCCAAAAACAGGAAAAAAATTAGAATTAACCACATAAGAGTGTGTTTTCCTTACAATTTGCTTTTACAACTGTTGTGAATAATGATGGACAGATACAGGGTCAGACTGAAACCCTGCAGGTCAGAAACCCACCCTAAACCACGCTCTGTGCTCCAGGAAATTCAGATGGACCCCAGAAACCAACTTCCCTCATTTGCAGCAATAAAAGGGAGTCCATCAATAAACTGGCTATTTCCCCACCACCTCTTTTTTTATTTTTTTGCAGCACAGGGGCTGTGAAATGATTGAAAACCATCACTTCAAAAAGCAAAAAAAACCCCAAAAAACCCACAAACATAAAAAATCCAGGAGTCCTTCCAGCAGGAAAAAATAAAAATGAAATTTCTGCCTGCCCTCAAGTGTTGTTTTTTTTTTTTTCTTCCCAGACAGTATCTGCCAGCCCTCCCAAAAGACCACAGACCCCTAATATTTCTGCTCTGGGCCATATGTGCAAAAATAAATTTGTTAACGAGTCTGCACCAGCAGTTGGCAGCGACTCCTGCCAGTCTGCACCAACATCTTGAGGCTTCCTTTAATAGGGGGGAAAAAAAAAAAAAAAGAGAATGTTTTAGAAAAGTAGAAACCCAGCAAAATACGTTTAAATAAAAAAAAAAACAAAAACAACCAGTAATTGGAGAAAATATTTTAAATGAATAAGACACCGGGAACGTTGGCAAGAGTTGGTTGTTCCTGGGATCGTCCCGGGGTCCTGAACGTTTTAAACATTCAGTGTGACCATCTGTCACTGATACAGAGCCATTACCAAAGCCCTTCTCAGACAGAACCTGTCACCCAGAGCCCGCTGCTGCCAGCAGGAATCAAGCTGAGGGCTCGGGAAGCAGCTTGTCCCCCTGGAAAACGGGATTTGGCTCCGCCCGGGAAGGGGGAACGGAGCCCAAAAATCCGGTGGCAGGGCCCTGGTGCTCGGCAGGTTGGTGCCTCCTGCTCCCATCCCCTGCTCTGCACAGGGGGAGAGGGAAAGGAAAACCCATGGAATGAGGAGGCAAGGATGAAGGGGGATTTAAGGACTGGCTCAGAGCTCACGAGGTGTTGGTCGCCCAGGAGAGGGAAAAATCAGTTCAATACTCAGAAGTTTAGTGGTGAACTTGCCTTAAAGACTTCCATGGATATGATCCATCAGAATCACAGGGGAGTTGGGTTGAAGGGACCTTAAAGATCATCTCATTCCACCCTCTACCACGGGCAGGGACACCTCTCACTATCCCAGGTTGCTCCAACCTGGCCTTGGACGCTTCCAGGGATGGAGCAGCCACAGCTTCTCTGGGCAACCTGACCCAAATTTCTTAAATTATACATTTAATGAACACTTATAATGAAAGTGTGTGTGTGTGATAATAAAAGTACACAGTGCTGAAGGAAACACCAGGGTGGAGAAGGTGGGAATTGGTAACACGGCTGTGCAGGTTAATGGATCAAAGGGATAAAAAAGGGATGACTTCTGCTGAAAGAACAACTCCTGGACTGCAGAAAGGTTACCAGTCAAAATCCACAGGGATGAGTTAAGGGGATACTCCTACTTATTCTTTGATCAGAACTGCACAGAAGTTCAATGTGCTGATGAAACCAGAGATGGGAGTTGTTACCAATGGGATACTCAGCACCTGGACCACCAGAGGAAGGGAATATCATTGGATCCTGCACATTCCAGTGCATTCAGGTACTAATTCAGAGACTGTGTGAGTTGTAATTTTAAAAGACAAATTCAGGTGTGTCCATCAATCACAGAAGGTCCTGGGGCCACCCAGACCATGAGTCATAAAGGCAAACATGATCCAAGACTATTTCCAGTAAGGCCAGGAGAGGAATTCCATGAATTTTTCAGGAACTAGAGAGACACCACCTGGAATGAGAACTCGAAATGAGAAGAAACAGAGACAGAAAGGCTGTGGAGATGCCAGGAGAAGCATCAGCACATCTCACGAGAAACAAATGATTAATGGAATGAAAAGATCCGGGGAGTAACCACGGGAGAGGAGAAGAAATTATTCTGAGATTGTATCAAAACATTAAAACGATGTGACCACGGTAAAATCCAGATGGGATATCAAAGTAACATCTATAAATGTCAAAGCAGTGAAGTCCTGGGTTGTTTTTTCCAGTGGGAGGACAAACCAAAAACAAGTGTTGATAAAAGTGTTCCTGTACTTGGGTGCTTCAATGGTTGAGCAACTCCAGTGGCCTCTCAAATCCGTGTCTTCTTGTGTTTAGAGATGATTAATGGACACCCTAAACAGCCTCCATCCTGCAGAACTTTCCTACATCTCTCCAAGCCAACCTTCTGTGACAACTCTTGGGACACATATCAGCTCTAACTCTCACTATCCAACTATTGACAGGGCCTTGGCAAATACTGCATGAGAAATAATGGGCTTTTTAATGAAGTCATTAAAACCTTATCAATAGCCAGGAGTGGAGATGTTCATCAGAACACGAGCCCGCCTGTCACTGCAGAATGACAAAACACCTGTGATCCCTCTGGATTTCACTAAAGAAACAGAATTTAAGGCAAGGCCAGATGGATTCGGAGCGGAAAGGATGAGTACGGGAACTCAAGTGCTTGGCAGGACAGGTGGGGTGCTCAGAACAACACAGATCCAGCCATTTCCAATGATTTTTAATTTTTTTTTTGTGCCACCTGATACATCTCCTCAACTGGCTCATTTATTACAGAATAGGTTTTAAAACAACTTTCGAACTCTGGGGTTTTTTTTTTTCCTTCTAAAGAGACTGGCATTTTCTGGCTGCTAATCTGCCTTATGGGAACTTGGATTTCAGCTGAAAAGCACATCAGTAAATCTCAGCGTCCCCCACCGAGACAGAGAAGAGCTCCAAGCCACTGAATAAAGATGCCGAGGCGGTGACAGGTAGCTCTGAAAGCCCTTTTGAAAATTCCTTTTCATAAATAGCATTTATTTGGCTAAAACACCCGCTCAGTGCAAGCACTTCTGTAATCCCCCCTCCCCCAGTTTGCAAAGTGCTTTGGTCCTCGAGATAAAAGGGGGGCTACAGAACTATCAGCAGCATCTGGAGAACCGGTTTGCACCTTCCTGTCAAAAGCCTTTGTCCCCCAAGCCGGGTCTAATTTCATGGTTTTATTTGGAAATCTTTATTCCTGAGTTTTCCAGGTGCAAGTGGAAAAGTGCATCCCCTCGGGAGAAATCTCCCAAGAGCCACAGAAAATCCCTGTAAGGAATAAACCATCATTTGCCGGGACCTGTTGACTGAGATTTTATCAGGATAAAGCCCAGCCCGGGGACGCAAAGAATTCCCTTTTCCTGCTCTTTGCCCCCTCGGGGTATTTACAGCCCCCTCCTGGTGCAAACCGGGCTGTTTCTCCCACATTTCAGCTTTCTGACTCTTCAAGAGTTAACGAGCCCTTCCCAAATGAGATCTCGGCAGGTGCCAACTCCTTGGAAGCTGGATGGGTCCAAAGGGCAGACACTTGGTTATAATGAGAGGAAGATTAAGAGGGGGAGAGAAAAGGAGCCAGCGTGAGGCACAAGGAGGGCTTTGATGAGCGATGGAGCCCGGCATTAATGAGAGCCGGTAATTTTACATTCCCAGAAAGACTTGGTCGTTAGGACTGGGAGGATCCTCCCCGTATTCAAGCGGGAACAGAGGAAAGTTTAGGACAAAAGGCGGGCTCATCAAGGAGCCGTCTCTCCTCCTTTTGAGGGAACGCAGCTGGGATTTGCAGCATTTCCCCCAGCCCGGCGTTTGTTTAGTCGCTCTTTTCAAAACCTGCTCCCTCAGCAGAGCAGGCACGCGGTGGCCAATCCCTGTCCAAGCAAACGCTGCCTCCTTGGAAAAGAAAAAACTGTGGAAAACTGTCTCTCTTGACACGTGTCCGTCCCCCCGTCCCCCCCAAACAAATCCTGCAGCCTTTGGTTTATTTTACACTATCTCCTCTCTTTTCCAAAATTCTGAATCCCCAACCGTCTCGAGGTGAGGGCTCTAAACGAGCTCTTTTTTTCCTCTCTAAAGCCTTGGTGCAGTTTGATTTTTGGTTCTGTGGGTAAAACCAGGGAAACCTGTGCTGGGAAGCTCAGCACCACAGGGAGGGGATGTGGCACAAAAGGGTCGAGTTGTACAGAGCCACGAAAACATGGATTTATTGAGAGGAGTCTTGAGGAGAAGGACTTGGGGGTGTTGGTGGAGGAGAAGCTGGAGATGCCCCAGCCCAGAAACCCCCGTGCCCTGGGCTGATCCCACAGCGGGGAGACTCCCCTGCAGAGCTGCCTCCAGCCCTGGGAGCAACAGCAGGAGGACGTGGAGCTGCTGGAAGGAGTCCAGAGGAGGTCCCAGAGCTGCTCCCAGGGCTGGAGCCCCTCTGCTCTGGAGCCAGGCTGGGAGAGCTGGGAATGTTCCCCTGGAGAAGGGAAGGCTCCAGGGAGAGCTGAGAGCCCCTGGCAGGGCCTAAAGGGGCTCCAGGAGAGCTGGAGAGGGACTGGGGACAAGGCCTGGAGGGACAGGACGCAGGGAATGGCTTCCCACTGCCAGAGGGGGCAGGGAGAGATGGGATATTGGGAAGGAATTGCTGTCTGGGAGGATGGGGAAGGGCTGGAATGGATTTCCCAGAGAATCTGTGGCTGCCCCTGGATCCCTGGAAGTGTCCAAGGGCAGGTTGGAGCAACCTGGGATAGTGGAAGGTGTCCCTGTCCATCTTTGGGACACCCCTTGAGTGTTTACTCTCAGCCCTCACATTCACGTTCCTCGACTTCCCTTTTATCCCTCATTGTCACCAAACCAAAACCAACCTAATTCTTTTCTTCCTTCAGCCACAGCATTACACAACAAACCAGCCTGACCGACTTATAACCCTCTGCCTCTCGTTTCCAGCCCTTTTCCCTCCGTTCCAACAAGCCCTGAGCCGACTCCCTCCGCGCCGGAGCCGCTCCCGCCGTGTGTCACCTCGCACGTCTTCACACGAGCGACGCCGCAACACTTCTCTACGAAACCACGAGGAATCACAAACACACACACACACACAGAAAAAAATAAGCAGCCCTTTCCCAAACCCTGTTGCTTTTTTCCTGCCCTCACTCCCTTCCCATGTAAGATTCATCCTCAGCGATCCACCTTTTGGCGAATTTAAATCGCCTCCGATTCGCGTTCCGGGTGTTTTGATTGACGCGGAGCCTCCCGAGATGCCTCTGCCTGTTTCCCCCCCCCTTCATAAATATTTATACACACGATTCTCAGCTTTTAACCAATTCCACATATTCAGACTTATTTTACTTGAAGCTTCCTCGGTTCTTTATAAAAATTATTTTAAGGGATTTTTTTTGGCACGTGGACAACGATCGTCACCGAGCCCTCCACAGCACCCATGTCCCACATGGATTTGCTCCTCTGCTCCCATATTTATCTCCTGGGAGGGTGTCAGGTTGCTCAGAAGAAAACAAAGAAGAAATCTGGTTTCTTGCGGCTAAAAAGCAAACAGGATTTTAAAAAATGTTGAAATAAAACACAGGAAAAGCAGATACCACCAAAAATAAATAATTCCTTTTCTTTCTTTCTTTCCCTCCTTTTTTCTTTCTTTCCTTCTTCCTTCCTTTTTCCTTTCTTTCCTTCTCTTTCTCCTTCCTTTCCTTCTCTTTCTTCCCTTCCTTTCTCCTTTCTTTCCTGCTTTCTTCCCTTCCTTTCTCCTTCCTTTCCTTCTCTTTCTTCCCTTCCTTTCTCCCTTTGTTCCTTCTTTCTTTCCTTCCTTTTTCTTTCCTTTCCTTCTCTTTCTTTTCTTCCTTTCCTACTCTTTCTCTCCTTCCTTTCCTACTCTTTCTTTCCTTCCTTTTTTCTTCCTTTCCTTCCCTTTCTTCCCTTCCTTTCCTTTCTTTCCTTCCTTTCCTCCTTTCTTCCTTCCTTTTCTTCTTTCTTCCTTCCCTTCTTTCTTCCTTTCTTTTCTTTCTTCCTTTCCTTCTTTCTTCCTTTCTTTGTTCCTTTTTTCCTTTCTTCCTTTCCTTCTTTCTTCCTTTCTTTGTTCCTTTTTTCCTTTCTTCCCTTCTTTCTTCCTTCCTTTCTTTCTCTTTCCTTCTTTCCTTTTTACTTTCTCTCCCTTTTCCTTTCCTTCTTTCCTCCTTTCTCAGTGCTTGACCACTCACAAGTTACAGTTTTTGCTTTGGCAACTGTTCCAATCCAAAGCCAAGCAAATATAATAATTCCCACAGGAATTATTGGTTCCTGGTTTGTGTCTCCCCCAGGCTGGCTCAGCTCCCATCCCACACTTCCCAATGTGGTCCTTTCACAAATCTGCCACATCTCATCACCTGTTCCGCTGTTTCCTCCCTTTCCTGGATGTTCTTCTGCCTCCCTCAGGAATTTTCTCCCTCTGACATCTGTCCCACCCCTTTCCTCCCATAACCCTCACCCAAATCCCTTGTAGGATGATTTGCTGAATATCAACCTCATCCTCACTGATATTTTACCTTCTTCCCCAAAACTTCTCCTTCCCAAAACTTCCACCTGCTCCTGATGTTGGGAGCATTCCTGGGTGATGCTGGAAAAACATCTGTATCCATTAAAACACGCTCACAAGCCTCTCTTCTCCAGGCTGCTCTCCTGAATTTTTTTATCCCCTTGACTTCATCCCTTGCCTTAAGCTGAAGGACGGAATGTTTAGCTGGGACATTGGGAAGGAATTCCTGGCTGGGAGGGTGGAGAGGGGCTGGGTTGGATTTCCCAGAGAAGCTGTGGCTGCCCCTGGATCCCTGGAAGTGTCCAAGGCCAGGTTGGATCTTGGAGCAATGGGATGATCTTTATGGCCCCTTCCAACCCATTCCAACCCAAACCATTCCATGAGAGTCATTCCTCTCTTCCTTTCCAGCTTTATTCCACAACCCTGTGCCTCCCATTAACTGCTTTTGCTGCAGCCACTTCACAGGGACTTTTCCCTGCTCTATTTTCCAACTAAAAATAGGAAATTTTTCCGTGGGCGGCAAAAAGGCCAAACACAATTTAAATCTCAGCTTCTCCCACCTTCCCTCCCTTTATTTTTAATTCCTTTTGTTTTCTTCTAACCAGCCTGTCACCCTGCAGAGATAGAAATAATTCCTGGACCGCTCTGGCCTCTCAGTTGGATGCTCCAACCAACACCAGCTCCAAGCGCCCCCAAAATTAATCCTGAACCTCCAACGAAGGTGGGAATTTCTTAGGAAATTTCCTTAGGAAATCACAGGCACCATCAAGCACAGTGACCCAGCTGCTGAGGGGTCACTGCTGTCCCACCTCAGGGAACAGCTCCCGTTTAGACCAGCGGGATGGATTTACTAATCCAGTCACTGAAGCAACACCAACTTCCCCCCCAATCCAAAGGTTTATCCACTCCAGCCTTCCTCATATCCCACAGCTCCCAAAGAAAAAGCCCCAGCTGCTCCTCATCCCTCCCACAAACAGCTTAATCCTTCCTTGGCACGAGAACAAGCCGGTGGGAAAACCGGTCGTTAACGACTTGCGGCTGGAAATCATCGGAAACCGGCTTTTCCCGACGGGAATCACCCTTCCCAGGGAATTGGGAGGTCACACATCCCACCCTTCCCAGGGAATTGGGAGGTCACACATCCCACCCTTCCCAGGGAATTGGGAGGTCACACATCCCACCCTTCCCAGCGAACTGGGAGGTCACACATCCCACCCTTCCCAGGGAATTGGGAGGTCACACATCCCACCCTTCCCAGGGAATTGGGAGGTCACACACCCCACCCTTCCCAGGGAATTGGGAGGTCACACATCCCACCCTTCCCAGCGAACTGGGAGGTCACACATCCCGGCTGCCGGGATCACTGCGGCCTCTCCCGAGTTTACAGCCAGAACTGAAGGATTTTCCCGCCTGAGGAAAATCCAGGAGCTGGATTTGGCAGCGCTCCAAGCCCCATAATCCCGACTGGAAATCTCAATCTCCAGGAGAGAAGCCAGTTCACGGGATTTTATAACACTTTATATTCTGCTCCGGCGTGCAATTAAACATTCCAGCCCCAAATGCACACCGAGTTTGTTTCCAACTTCTAACAGCAAATATTTTGGCAAAACAACGCCACGCACTTTGCCAGATGTTCCATCAAATGTTATGGAGTTTCCAAGCCTGCCTTTATTTAATATTACATGGAAATACCAGATTTGGCTTCCTCTCTGCAAAGCTTTCCCTGTGGTTCTGTGATTCCCCTCCGTCCATCCCCTCTAAAAATATTATTTCTTGTAATTACAGGTGCTCCTTGTTAAATTCGCTGATTTGGGGTTTGCAAAATTTGGGACAGATTTTAAGTGTTATGGATGTTAATGTGCTGAGATATTTTCCAATATAAAGTGAATTTTTACCTTGGAAGGAAAAAAAAAAGGAAAAATTCTACATCAGCAGAGTCAGCTTTAAGTTGAACAAATGAGAATTAAAGCATTAGTTCATTAGTAGCCAGGAAAAATGACCAGTTCTTTTGGAGGGAAAATAATAACCATGGAATGGTTTGGGTTGGAAAGGACATGAAAGATCACCCAGTTGCAACAACAGGGACACCTTCCACTATCCCAGGTTGCTCCAGCCTGGCCTTGGACACTTCCAGGGATCCAGGGGCAGCCACAGCTTCTCTGGGAAATCCATTCCAGCCCCTCCCGACCCTCCCAGCCAGCAATTCCTTCCCAATATCCCATCTCTCCCTGCCCTCTGGCACTGGGAAGCCATTCCCTGCATCCTGTCCCTCCATGACTTTTTCCCAGTCCCTCTCCAGCTCTTCCTAACAATAAGAATAATAAAAATTAAAAGTTAGACCTTTCAGTGGGGTTTTTGGAACTCACAACTTTCCCTTTCCAGCACATCAATTCAAGGCCTCAGTTGCACCTTTTACCCCCTTGTTGTCCCCTAAATCTGCTCTCTGCCAATGCACAACATTGATCCCACAACCAAACTCAACCTTTATATCATTTCTAATAATAATAAGTCCAAATAACACAAAGGAGAGGAGAGAAGGAGCACTGAACCCCTGCTGTGACATTCCCATCCCAGCTGGAAACCCTTTGTCCTTCCCCTTCTCGCTACTCCAAGCTGAGCTCCACCACATAAACCACCCAACACTGCCTGTTAACTTGTTAAAAAAAAATCAAAACAACCCTTGAAAAGAGTCTAAAAATGGGAAAAACCCCACACCAATAACTGAAATTCCCCAAATCCTTTCATTCCCTGGGGTGGGAGCAGCTGGAACCCATCGACGCTCTCTCCCAGCTCAACCCACTTCTCCTCAGGGCTCTCTGAAGATCTGTTTTTGTTATTATTTATTTTTTAACATTAAAAAAAAAAAGAATAAATGACACAAGGAAACCCCAGGGAAAAGGAAATGAGTAAAAGGAAACAAAAATCCCCTCCCCCTAAAAAGCTCCAACCGGAGCAGCTGCAGGAAAATTAAAACTCAACAGTTTCCAGATGTGCCCTGAGAATACTCATTCACAATCTCCCTAAATTGGGCTCCATTCTTAAAAACTCTCGGGACTCAGCTACTCAAAGCTTACTTTTCTTTAAGAGCTCTCAAAATAAAAGTTTACAGCCCTTTTGATTCCTGTTTGTGCCAGCAAAACAGCTCCCTGGAAAAGGGGAGATGGAGCTCCGTGTTTAACCCTTCCCAGCTGGGCTCCTCCCTGGCTCTTCTTCCGCAGCTCCAGGTCGGAGTTTTGGCAAGTTCAGCTCAAATTCAAGGTATTTTTTTTTCTTTCACATCGCTCTCAACCCACCCCCTCTCCCAGCAGAACAACACACCTGACTAATGACTCTTTCTATTATTAAATTTAATTAGGAAGGTGCTCGGTGAGGCCAGCAAACATCAAAGGGGGGGGGGGAAAAGAGGGATGAGTCCAGGAATTAAAAGTTAAACTCCCCTGTTAAGAGCTGTAACAATTAATGACATGCTAAGCCTGTATTTTTTTACCTGTATTGGATCAGTTTGAGTGTGGAGATGCAGCACAACTCACTCTGCCTGAACTACTTGGTGTAAAAGCAGCTGCTCTTCTCCAAGATTTCTCCTGCTTTAAGTGATTTGGGATTAGCTCAGTTTAACCCAGGGTTTAGTTCTTTTTTTTCCTCCTCCTTAAGGTTCCTTTAGAGAAATGCTACAAGTGAGAGCAATGATTTCCTCCAGGGAAGAAGGAGCCAGTCCAAATAAATATTATATGGAGGGTTAAAGGAGGGTGGGACCAGGGGGGAGTCGGGCAGTTCTCCCAGGGAAAAAGTGACAGGATGAGAGGAAACGGCCTCAAGTTGCTCCAGGGGAGGCTTAGATGGGATATTAGGGAAAAATTCTTCATGGACAGAGGGTTGTAAAGCATTGGAATGGGCTGCCCAGGGAAGTGGTGGATTCACCATCCCTGGAAGTGTTCAAAAAACGTGTGGATGTGGCACCTGGGGACGTGGGTTAATGGTGGTGCTGGTTGATGGTTGGACTTGATGATCTGAAAGGTCTTTTCCAGCCTTAATGATCCTGTGATTATCCTTAATTTCTAATTATTAACTAATCAGCCCTCACAATCAGTGAGGTCCTACAAGTCATTAGAGTCATTACTGAAATGATGGCTTAGGATATTTGGGTGGTTTCTCTCCAAGGGCAGTTAGAGAAGGTCAGCAACTCCACCCCGTGAGTATTCCAGCAGAAATCAGGATTTAAACACCAAAAGAGTCCACCATCACCTTGCTCTAAGTCATGGTCTAAGGAGGGGTGTCAAGTCAAAGCTGATGCTCCTTAAAATCAGAACATTCCCCACGCTCCAGCTTTGACTTCCCTGGTCAACCAACGCTCCCACCTCGGAGAAAACACCACAGGTTTCTGCACAGCTTTTCCTCCAACACCTTGGATTGATCCAACCAGAAAGGGGCAATGAATCCTGCAATCATTAAGGCTGGAAAAGACCTCCAAGGCCATCAGGTCCACCATGTTCACCCTTAAACCCTGTCCTCGAGTGCCACATCCACACATTGTTTGAACACTTCCAGGGATGGGGGCTCCACCACCGAGCTAAATACCCACACAGAGGTGGAATTACTCCTAGGAGGGCCTAAGTCAGGCCTAAACCATATTCAACAAGCACCCATTACTCATATCAAGCAGTCAGAGAGCCATAAGTCCGGCTCAAATCAGCTCTACCCCGGGCTAATTCACAGAGCTTTAGTCCTGCCCAAACTCCACATTAAGCTCTGCTCAAAGCAACAAGTTCATCTCAGGATTGCCCACCAAACACTCCACTGGTGCCACAAGTCCCCAGGATGCCCCTGTCCTGTCAAGAACAAGTTGTGCAGCCTCAGGATGTCCTCAAAATCAAGGTACTTGAAGCAAAGTTCTCAAGGAGCAAGAATTAATTTTGACACGTAGCTACAGGTTAATGAGGGGTCACGGATCTGGGAATGTCAGGGACTCAGTTCTGACCTGAGGAAAATAAAATTCCACTGTTTCCAGCCCCCATGAACATTTGTACCACTTTGCTTGGAGTTTGAGGACAGTGATGTGTGAAAAATCAAGCCCAAAGTCTCCAATGAGGACGCCCTGTAATAACTAAATGCTATTTCTGCTTCCAGCTCCCAAAAAAAACATTTAAGGATCAACACTTGGAGAAATGGATGCATTCCCTTTGTCCCTTCAACAATATCCATAAATCTCCACGGAACCCTATGATGTTTAACCAGGAGACCTCACCAAACACGGGTGGGTTGAGGCTCTTCCTCTCATCCCCAAAGCCAAGATTTTATTTGCTTTTCCCTCCCTGTTTTTCTCCTCTGGCAGCTGCTGAGATTTACATTTTTTTCCCTCTGGAATTCCACATCTTTGCACCTTTTGCCTCTCCCAGATTTGGCTTCTATCAATCCCATCAGTGGGGAGGGACAGACAGAACAACCACAAAGGACTCATTTCCTTTATGATAGGGCTCATTTTGTAGAAAATCAACCCAAACCCATAATCCAGCTGCTATCAAGTGAATTTTACATCTCCATTCATCTCGTGGCAAGATAACATTCACTCCACTCACTCCTAAGGAGACAGGGTTATTTTTTTCCCAAATCAAGAGGATATTGAAGAAATTATCACTGATCTGGCAGCGATCAAACACCTCAAAGCACAGCCAGCATCAAGATATCAGTTTTTCCCTCCTATCAGTCATCTTTCATGAGGCAGGAAATCATCTCTTACAGCAACACTCCAAGAGGGAGGAGAAGTTCAGAGAGAGCCCTCGGTAAACGATGTGTTTATAAAACCAGAGCATTCAAGAACACAAAATAACAAAGGGAAGGACTTGTATCCCCTCAAGTCCCACGACAAAGGATTGTTCCTCTGGTTCCCAGCGTCAGACATTCAAGTCACATCACTCAAAGCCTTTCTGGATGTTCACACTCGGCAGAGACGAGGGTTATTTGGAAAAGAGAGTCAAGGAGGGAAGGAAACAACCCCCAAATGCAGTGCTGGAAGAACAGTTTTCCTTTAACTTCATAAATTTCATGAAAGCTGAAGATGTGCAAAATGTAGCCTCGATGTGAACCAGTTTGACAGCAATAAAAATTCCTTCACATTAAATCTGCACTATGTAAAACTTCATTAAATGTTTTTTTTTTTAATCTATAAAGGTGTGAGAGTGTTTTCTCTCCTCTTCTTGGAGTCAAGGCACGAACTCATAATGCCATTAGTTTGATTTACCTCCTCCCAAATCCTCAGTCATTTAAGGTTCATGCCTGGTGCTTAAGTCACCCATAAAACCTCAACAGACCTTCCCCAACGGGAGGGTTATGGGGAGACTTGTCATGTGATGTCTGTGTTGATGGCTGAGGTTCATAAAATTAAAACAATCCAATAAAAATATCTCAGAGTTGTCCTGTAGGCCAGTCAAGTCTCACAGGAGTTTAAGTTTTAACTTGTTCTGCTTTCGTTTCCCCCATTTCTCTGTCCCTCGTTATTCGAAGTATAATAGAACCATTTAGTGTGGAAAAGCCCTCCAAGATCATGGAGTCCAACAATTCCCTCAGCAGCGCCAAGGCCACCACTGACCATGTCCCCAAGTGCCACATCCACAGGGATCTGAAATCCCTCCAGGGATGGGGACTCCACCCCTGCCCTGGGCAGCTGTGCCAGGGCTGGACAACCCTTTCCAGGAAGGAATTTTCCCAATATCCAACCTGACCCTCCCCTGGCACAGCTGGAGGCCGTTCCCTCTCCTCCTGGCCCTTGTTCCCTGGAGCAGAGCCCGACCCCCCCCCGGCTCCCCCCCTCCTGGCAGGGACTTGCAGAGCCAGAAGGTCCCCCCTGAGCCTCCTTTGCTCCAGGATGAGCCCCCCCAGTTCCCTCAGGAATTCTCCAGCCCCTTCCCAGCTCCCTTCCCTTCCCTGCACACGCTCCAGCCCCTCCAAGTCTCTCCTATCTCAGGGGCCCAGAACTGCCCCCAGCATTCCAGGGGGGCCTCCCCAGGTCCCAGCACAGGGAACAATCCTTGCCCTGCTCCTGCTGGACACACTAGTCCTGATCCAATCCAGGATCCATTGGCCTCCTGCCCCCCTGGGCTCATGTCCAGCCGCTCTCACCAGCACCCCCAGGGCCTTTTCCAGCTTTCCAGCCCCTCTGGCCCAGCCTGGAGCTGCAGGGGGTTCTTGTGACCCAAGGGCAGGACCCAGCATTGGCCTTGTGGAACCTCATCCCATTGTCCTCAGCCCATGGATCCAGCTTGGCCAGGTCCCTCTGCAGAGCCCTCCTGCCCTCCAGCACATCAACACTCCCACCCAACCTGGCATCAGCTCCGAAGTTCTGTTGACCTAAAGCTCAAATTCCACAGATGAGAGACCTCAGAGGGGCTCTGGGAGATGCACAAAGTTCTGCCTTCCCAAGCTCATAAATGGTAAAATGCCACCATAAATAACGGAGTGACAGGAAAATGGATGGAGCTGGGATGGGCTGGAGTGGCCTGTGCAGACTCTGGGGAGGTTCTGCACATTCTGCAACATCAGGGATTCCGCAGCGGCTCCTTTTCCAAAGGACTTCAGGGGAAGGAATCCCCTCAGCTCCCACCAGCACTCCAAAGGTGCTCCCACGTGGAGTCCATGGAGGAGACCCCCTGGATTGCAGGAGATCTGTGCATGTCTGATAAAGTTTAATTGGGAACTGAATAATCCTTCTGTTCTTGACAAATCTCCTGTAAATTCGATGTCTAAAGGAATTCTCGGACATGGCAGATTCCAAGACTCCCATTAGGACTAATGTGGGAAAAAATACCACAGATTGGAGCAGATTTTTTTTCCCCTGCAATCTGTTTAAATTACTTCCTATGAACATGGAGCTTTTTTTTTTAAAAAAAAAAAAAAAGAAGGAAAACTAAAGATTTCTAATTTATTTCCACATTAGCACTCACAGGCCTTGATCCCACCACCAATTAGGCACATGGACATGAGATTAGTCAAAATTACTGCCTTACATTTAGGGTATTTATATTTTCACTGTAAGTGGACATATGGCAATACTGAGAGATGAAGATCTGTCAATATTTTTAATATTTTAATACAAATTCATGTCTGAGAAAAGGAGGGAGGAAAAAAAAAACCTCGAAGGTTTTAATTCCCACACGCAGTTAATCCCAAAAATTAAAGATGCCACGAGCCCTTTTGGAACTCAGCACCATTTTATTCAGCTTTTATCAATCCTATTCCTCTTTAAGGGCAATTTTAAGCTGGAAATCAACACTGTGAGGATTTTTTTAACGGTGCCACAGTTTAAGGTGATGCCTCCAGATAAACACTGAGATGATTTTATTTGGGTATCTTCCTGTGATATATCTCTTTCCTCCCTCTTTTTTTCCCCACTGTTTAACTTCACCACCCAACCAGAACAGCCCCTGGCTGTAGAACATCTTTTATTTTATTGCTGCTAAAAATGCACAACGTGTAAGAAGGCTCAGAGGAGAGAGAGAAAAGAACTTAAGAGGAGGAAAATGCACTTGCAGCAAGTGCATAAAACATCCCCCATCCTCCTCCTCTTCACAGAAAGCTCCTCTGGACTGAAGAATTAGCTCCAGACCCATATGGAAATTCCATTTAGGATAAGAATCAGTGACAGGAAACAGCCAGGAGGGACTATTTGTACTGAAATACAAGCCATTAACTTGAGCCAAGTGAACAGCAAATGACTGCACAGGCAACTGCTGCCTGCACATAATTAGTTTAGGACCTGTTTTAACATGAATATTTTATTGGGTGGCACAAAACTCGTTGTGGAGAAGAATTAAAGAGAGCCAGGAACGTCTGGAAGCACCACAGAGGTGATCTGTCAGCTCCCCTGGATACAGAGCTTTCCTGGAGAGAGCAAGTTCAGTGATTCAGCAAGACTGGATTTTGTTAAAGCGACACCAATCCGTCAGGAATGTGCTGGTGGAATGCAGGGAATCTTAAAGATCATCCAGTTCTCGTGTATATTTGATACACTGGAAGCAAAGGCAATCAAAAAAAAGTTCATCTCGTGGGACTCCTTTCCCCCAACAGACAGAAAATCAAATCCAGACACCCAAGACCTTGAGCACATTCAGGCGTAAAAAGTGTCTGGATGAGGTAAAAACACCTTATTTTCAGGATGTCACTGAAACTGTTCAAGCTGCAACTGAGTAAAAAAGCTTTTAAATCAAATAAAAGGTAACCAAGCAAATGCTCAGGTCTCAATTTTCCCATTCCACATGGAGTTGCTTGGAAAAAAGACCCTCACAGAACCCTTGTACAAACACAGCAAAGGGAATCTCTTCTGATTTGTCCTCAAGTGACATCCAACTCCTTAAACCCATCATTTAGAGCCTAAATACCCCAGACATACATTAAACCTGTCTTTTGTGTATCTGTGAACACAGTGAGAAGCTGTGGCAGGATTTAAATCCAGCTTCCAGCACTCCTGGGCAGTGGAACCAGAACTTCAGCTCTCCAGAGCTGCTTCCCTTGGATTCAGGTGTAAAAAGTGTCTGGATTAGCTAAAAACACCTTATTTTCAGGATGTCACTGAAACTGTTCAAGCTGCAACTGAGCAAAAAAGCTTTTAAATCAAATAAAAGACAACCAAGCAAATGCTCAGATCTGAATTTTCCCATTCCAGGGAAAGAAAAGCCCTCACAGAACATTTGTACAAACACAGCAAAGGGAATCTCTTGTGATTTGTCCTCAAGTGACATCCAGCTCCTTAAACACATCATTTAGAGCCTAAATACCCCAAATATACATTAAACCTGTCTTTTGTGTATCTGTGAACACAAAATCTGTGGCAGGATTTAAATCCAGCTTCCAGCACCCCTGGGAAGTGGAAGCAGAACTTCATCTCTCCTGTGCTGCTTCCCTTGGATTATAAATTATTGCACAGCTCTCACTGCAATCCCAACACCAGAATAAGACCTAAGAAATACAGAGACCAATACAGAAATATGAAATATATAGAGCTGAAAAACAGAGTGCCAAAAATGACAGATTATTGCAAAATCACACATCATGGTACTTTAAAAACCCACAAACTGTTAAAAGTTAGATAGATAGATAGATAGATAGATAGATAGATAGATAGATAGATAGATAGATATAGAAAGAGATATAGATATAGAGATATATTTTAAGAATCCCTACTAAAACAGGATCCAGCTCCTGTAGAATCATGGAATGGTTTGGGTTGGAAGGGACCCTAAATCCCATCTCATTCCACCCCCTGCCATGGGCAGGGAACCTTCCACTAGCCCAGGTTGCTCCAACCCGGCCTTGGACACTTCCAGGGATGCAACTACAGGTCTTTCCATCACCCAAAGCAGCAACACAACTGCTTGAAAAAGAGCCAAGAAAAAAACCACATTAAATATATATTTACACACAGAAATTTATCTATGATATTTAGATTGTAATAAACCCCCACCTTAACAGAATAAATCTATGGCAAATCATTCATGGGATGTATTTTCCCTGCTTTTTTTGTAATTCACAATTGCAGATATTATTTGTGGCATTATTTCTGATTTAAATCCTTCAGCGGCGACACTTTTAAAGACAACCAACCTGCTTTAATTCCATTTTCTCCCAGAAGCTGCATGAAAACAGAAATTGGTTTGTGTTTCTGGAGCCAAGGCCGTGCAGAGCCCACCTCACCCCAGTAATGAGCTGTTGGAAACGCTCATTAAATCCATTTATTGGTTGGGTTTTTTTTGCCCTCCTTCCAGTAATTCCTGGAACAACAGCAAGTCCCACAAAACCCCAGTGGCTCCCAGTGCTGCCTTATTTCAGTGCTGGGCTCCATTTGCTTCATCTCTGGGGCAGATCCTGCCTGGAATGAGCCCGACTCCAGGTGGTGGAGCCCCTCAGAGAGTGTCCATATGGTGATCCATATGCTCTGGCACCGCGTCCGCGCGCGACGGAACGCCGGGATGGGCTGGTGGAACGACCCAGGGACGCTGTGGTGCCCCTTCCTCCCGCTGACCCCAGCCATTTAAATTTCCATCCCGTGCTCCAGAAGCCACTCCAAGCTCTGGATGAGGCACCGAGTGGAGAGGAGCCAATTTTTTCCCCTGGAAATCTCCGGAGTCGGGCGGTGACGGAGCCAAACCGGGGAGGGTTTTAACAGTGAGCACTCCCAGAGCCCCTTTGCAGCACTACTACACAGACACTACTACTCAGCTACTCCTCCCCAGACCTCAGGCTTGCTGCTGAGAACAGACACTACAAAGCCACCACAACTCCGAGCTCCCGCCTCTCTCTCGGGATTCGACTCCGCGCTCCTACAAAGATCCCTCTCCAACCCAACCCCCTGAAAGTCAAAACAGGAGCTCAACTCCCTCTCTTGGGCTTAACACGTCGATGGGTTTGATGCATCTCACTTTAATCTCCAGCAGGGATTTGAACAGGAGCCTTTCCCACAGCTGCAAAACTTCCAGACAAAGCTGGGCTTCAGATCCCGGCGCTTTCACGAGGCGGGATAAGAAAGCGCAGGATGGAGCACGGGATTTATCCCCCTCAAACAACCTAAATCTGATCTCCACCTTCTTTCAGGTGAGCTGAACCAGGAGATGACTAAAACTCCTCCAGAAAAATAAACTGGGAAGATAAAAAAGTGGTGGGGTTTATTTTTTTAGACTTCAACCCAGCGGATCGATATCCCGTCGCTTAAGGAAAGGAATGTAAAAAAAAGGGCTTAAATTTCCATTTCAAGAAACAGATGGTTCAACATCCCTCAGCCCATCAAAAAGGGCTTTTCTGTTGTGTCCTTGTGCCAAAGTGTTCAGGGAGCAACAAGGAAAAGGACAAAGCCAAAGTCCCAAAGGTTGAGGACACAAAGCCGAGCTGAAGCCACCGAGCTGTGACCTCCTTTAATCTGCTCTGCAAGGAGATGAAGCCAGGAATTCCTCTTCATGGCAAAGGATGAGGAAGGAAGGAGGCACCCAGGAATCAAGATGCTGGAGCTGGAGAACTGAGGGAAGTGGTTTCACACAAAACTGATGGGTTGTTGTGCCAGGAGAGTTTTCCAAGGAATCTGTTTTATGGAATCACGGAGTCAACAGGGTTGGAAAAGATCATCAAGTCCAACCCTATTTCTGCACATGTTGGAGGGATTAGAGAGGCTGGGGGAAAAGAGGGGAAAAAACAAAGAGCTGCTGGTTTTTCAGGGCTCTCCAGCTTTAAGGAATTGCCACCGGTCCTGAAATGAATAATTGGTGCCATCCCACATCCTCACCCACCCACAGACAGGAGTTTACATCTGCCTTATCCCTAAAAAAGCGTATTTGGGGTGGCAGAACAGGAATGAAGAAGGAAAGCACATCCCAGTTGCTGAATTCCCCTCCACAGATGCTTTTTTGTAGCTCTGTATTTTACAGCCCCATGTCACACACGGGGAGAATCATCTGATTAGTTCACAGTAGCATTCCCAAAAATAGGTCACAATCCTACTGAATCCACCGGGAAGGGTTTCAAAAGGAATTGAAGAAACCATGTGCTGAGCTGAGATCCTTTTGCATCCACTCACTCCAGGTAGGATCAGACAGATCCAAGGATCTGCTTCCAGAAGCAGAGGTGCTGTTACAAGGTGGCATTGGATTCTCCTCCTCCTCCTCACTCTGAGACTAACCTGGGGTCCAGGTTAATCCTTTCCTGGCAAACTGGGATCCTGGATGACTTGGGAAATGTTGGAACAAAAGCAGGGATCACTGCAAGGTGGAATGAAAGGAGGAAAGTCTCCATTCAGCTCAATCCTCTTCCACTCTTTGGGCAAAAAGGAAAAAAGACACAGAAAGAACCTTCCCAAAGGAAGGAATTCCTGGCTGGGAGGGTGGGGAGGCCCTGGCACAGGGTGCCCAGAGAAGCTGTGGCTGCCCCTGGATCCCTGGAAGTCTCCAAGGCCAGGTTGGAGCAACTTGGGGTGGTGGAAGGTGTCCCTGGGGTTGGAACTGGATGATCTTTGTGGTCCCTTCCAACCCAAATCATTCCATGATATCCAAGAAAGTTGAGTTATACAACACAGCTGAACAGAAATGATGGAAAAACCTTCTCTGCTCCTTTTATTACTCTGGAAAACTGACTTAACATTAAGATACTTTAGACCAGGCTCCCACTGACTAATCAGAAATATTCCTGTAACACTTCCAAGCCCTTCCACAAGGATGGGATTCAATAAAAAGTGTTTTGTTAACTTGCAGTGTTGTTAACTTGTACAGCAGGAAACGGTCCCAGAGAAAACAGGGATAGTTCGATATGGAAACCTGGAGCCTAAATGAGTTTAAGAAGAGCTGAGAAAAGGATGAAAATCCAGAACAAAATCGAGCCCGAGTTAAGGAGATTGTGCTGTCTGCAAAAAAAAGCCTTGGGAATTTCTGGCAATGAACAACCACCTCAGCTCAGCAATTAAAAACAGTGCTTACAAAAATAAAAGCTGTTTTTAAACTCACAATGTTCCTTCGGGCGGTTCCCTTGGGGAGCAGAGCCGTAATTGTGGATAAACAGCCGGGATTACTCTTGTTTGTAAATCGTCTCGTTGCTTTTCATTTCCCCTGTGTGGTGGTTCCAGGAAAATCTCGGCACCAAATCATCGATAAACGAGCCCCAAAACCCGGTGTTTTGTTCCCCCCATAGGTGGATATCGTAAAAAAAAAACAGGGTAAATTGTTTGGGTTTTAATCTCCAAGCTGAGGCATTCTTAACAAAAACAGAAGTGTATGAGAATGCTGCTCAGTTATGAGTTATAATATAAGGATTCTGGGATCAATTAAAGCCTTAGAAAATCAGCTACCAGCACGTTATTTATCCTACTATTTATCCCCAAACACCTCACAACAGGAAAGATGTAAAGTATATTCTGAGAAAGGAAAACACTTGGCACCTGTCACAGGCGATCGCGGTGCTCAGTTCCCTGATTTTCACACCTCAAAACTGCTGCCCAACAGCTGATAAACCCAAACCTGAGCCTAGTTGAGAACCAGACACGACCTACAGAACCTGCCCTCGGACGTGCTGAGCTCCAGGATGAGGTTTCCACCTGCTCTGGCCACGGGGATGATCCTCCTGGATTTTTATAAAGCCCACCGGGGTTTGCAAGTGGCTTCTGTGATCTCCTTTGCTGTGGATCTTGAGTCTCCAAAGGCTTTCCACGTCTCCAGAGAGCCCAGGGGATAAGGGAGGCTCTGCCACCATCAGGTCTCCTTCCATCATCCCTGTTCTCCTCCTCTTCCAGCGGCTAAACCGGAGCTTTGGTTCATCTGCTTCTTCCAAAGGGAAGAACTGGGAGGCAGGAGATGCTGGACCCTGACAAATCCCATCCCAGGCAGCACAACGTTCGAATTTGAGTTTGAATATATCCCACAAACAGATCCCAAAAAGGGAAAAAGGAGGAAACAAGGGACTGAGTTTAATTCCTGAAGAGCGGATTCTTGGACAAGTGACGGCGTCAGGACTGGAATAACACACCAGGGGGAGGAAACCACCAGGGCCCTCTGGTTTAAGGGTTCCAATGAAATCCAGGACTCACTAATGAAGACTGCACACACAGGAATTCCTTCTTTGCTCTCCTACTTGGTTGTATCTTCTTTATTATTTCATTTCATTTCACTTATTTCGTTTCCTTCCCTGTTGTCTTTTGAGGGAATAGCTTGGAAATCAGGGGGCTTGTTGGGAAGACATGAGTGCCCTGGTGCCAGGGGCAAGACGTTGGCCTTTAACCAGGCCTGGTGGCAGCTAAAGAGGATGGAAGCACCTTCCAGCTGGTGAAAAGTTAACTGCGACTCCCCTTGACAGGGAAGAGCTGCCACTGCCAAACATCCCGGGACAGGTTTGTGCTTCCCCTTAACGAGGCTCACGGGGTCTGTCATTAATTAACTCTAATGCCAGTGAAGTCTGTGGCAGCACTGACTCAGTCACAGCACTAAAAGCTGGGCAAAAACTCTTCAAAAACCACTGCACAAGGAAAAACTGAGAGAGGAACGGGGGGAAATATGTTTGAAATTCAGCAAGGAATCACTCGACTGGATTCAGCCACAGAGAGCCCGGTCTGCAGGGCTGAAAATGCATCACAAACCCCTTTCTTACTCCATTATTGAATCCTAAATGCCCACATATCCACTTCTTTTTGTACATAATTCTATCCTAAATACACTTTTCTGAGTGTGAACAAACTTAAGGGTTACACAGGAATTTAATCTGGTGCCTGACCAGCGTCGTCCTGTCACTTGTGACTCCTGTTATGCCTCTGCTGCTTAAACTGCAGCTTCAGATAATTACTAATAAGTGACCAAAATGCCCCTTGCACTGGGCTGGAAGCTTTTGTGCCAGCTGGGGGAAAAGCAAATTACTCTTTAAAGGGTAAGTGATGGGTCCACTGGTAGGGAAGAGCCTCCCCTGAATTCAGCAGGGCATGGAATGATCTGAGGAATAACAGCAGTTGTCAGAGTTTGTGAGGGTATTTTGCACTTATCGTGGAATCCCAGGATGGTTTGGGTTAGAAGGGACCTTAAAGATCATCCAGTTCCAACCTCAGGGATACCTTCCACTAGCCCAGGTTGCTCCAACCTGGCCTTGGACGCTTCCAGGGATCCAGGGGCAGCCACAGCTTCTCTGGGAAATCCATTCCAGCCCCTCCCCACCCTCCCAGCCAGGAATTTCTTCCTAACATCCAATCTAAATCAACCCTCTTTCAGCTTAAAGCCATTCCCCCTTGCCCTGTCATCATCCTTGTAATCCACAAATCTGTTCTCAGATCCAACAGAAATAAGGATGAGAAGGCTGGACTAGAAACCCAAAAGCTTCACGTTGGACCTTCAGAGTCAAGTGTTGACCAGCCTGAACCAAATTCAGCTAAAACCTACAGTTTGCACCCGCAGCCTTGTTCAAAACTGGTGCAAGCTGGTGGGATTGGAGCAAGGTGGAGATACAGGGGAAGAGCACAGAGAAAAGGGAAGAAATCAAGGCAATAATCAAACAGAAAACGTGAAGGTTTATGCCAGGGATAAAACGGGCGGTGCTGCATCACACGGGTCTCTGCACCAAACAGTTCCTTCATCCTCCCTCCTTAATGACTCCCCACCTTCCCAATCTTAAACACCAATTCCCAAACACTTTGTGGTATTAAAGTGAGGGGTTTAAGCTGTTCCATCCTCAGTTGAGAATCAGGTTTGTGCTCCGGTCTGGCGGATGTGTTAAAAACAAACGCAGGGAACGCGCGCGCGCGTCGACGCAACTCGAGAGCACGAGGAGAAAACCCAGAGAGTTACAAGCCCCTGATTAAGGCCTGAATGAAACTATCAGGGCCCATCAAACCCCCTGCTGATGAGCAGCTCTTTGGCCACACAGAGAGCTGTGATTTCCATCCACTTTAATAATCAGGGAGTCGGGATTTGCCGTTAATGTGACATTGATGAGGAGAAGCGGCGCTAATGTGACATTGATGAACCGGAATGACAGTTCAGGCTTGATTAAAATCAGCCCCAGCTCCTCAGCACAGGATCAACCACAAGGGTATGACATAGAGCTCGGCTCAGATGCCTCTGAAGCAAAGGGAAAGAGGAGGCTGAAGCAAAGGGCAAGGTGAGGGCAAAGCAGCAAAGGGCTGCTGAAGAAAGTCAAAGGGTGTTCTCTGATAAGAGAACTTCATCCCACTGCTCAATTCCCTAAATTAACAGAGTCAAAATATGAACATGGCAGGCAGGAGGTGGGCACCTCCCTCATCCTCACATTTACAGCTCCTGGGCACCTCTCTGGGCACCAGGGCTTGGCTCCAGCAGAATCACAGAATGGTTTTGGGGGTGGAAGGGACATAAAGATCATCCGGTCCCAACTCCCTGCCATGGGGGTTGAAAACCTTCCACTAGAGCAAGACTCAACCCAAAACTGGAAGTCCAAGGTGTGAAGACTCATCAGGAGCTCCGAAGGAAGCCAGCACTGGATGTGGAAGCAGCACAGAGCAGTTCTGCTCGAGAATCAGCAAAATGGAACCACGAAGGCAACTCTGGCCCTTCAGACTTGGAACAGTAAACCCCCTTTCTACAGGGACAAATCTGCTTGAAGGACATTCACAGGAATGCTAAGGAAAAAATTATGGAAAAACATCAGCACACAAACTGCTCAGGGCTGGATTCTGCTCACCACAACATTCCCACAAGGTTTAAACTCACAGTGGCCGCCTGTGCGCTCTCACCATGAAATTCATCTCCACAAACACCAACTCCTCTCCACAGTGAAGTTCATGAGTGCTGGAATTATTTACTCACAGGACAAGAGTCTTGTTAAAACCCTCTGCACCAGCTCAGAACATCCAGCACTTCCACAAGAGCCACCAGCAATTGCCCAGATTTTCTTTCCAGCTGCGAACGAGCCCCCCAACCTTCTGTAGTTACATTCCTTGTTCCTTTCACAAACAAAACATTCTTTCATTCATGATATAATTTCCTAGATTATCCATTATTAAAAATTGCCCCTCTCCAAAACGAATTTACATCTGAATTATCTCATTACTTCTGAACAAGCCAATTATTGCCTCTAGTGAACAAAATAATTAGAACTTGTGCTCCCTGCATCCGAGATCTTCTTCGGCAGCCCCGGCGCGATCGGTCCCAGAACGCAGAAGTACATAATGCAAAGATACAAACACACAGAAGAAAGACATGGAGAGGCTTTTTTGCTTCATCTGAACACCTTTCAGCAAGTGAAAAGGTTAATTTTTTGTATAAATACACTCAGGTATCGAGTGCATGACACAGAGCATGAATTTAAACTCTGCTCGTCAGTCAGGACTGTGAGAGCAAAGAATTCCATCCAGATTGTTTTTCCACCACTGGAGTCAGAAGCCTTCCCTCTCCTCTTGTCTGTTACCCCCCCAAAAAAATAAATCATAAAACACTGCCCAAAGATCAGAAATGTTTCCTAGAGGTGGGTGATGGGATTCATGGAATCATGGAATGGTTTGGGTTGGAAGGGACCTGAAAGTTCATCTAATTCCACCCCCTGCCATGGGCAGGGACACCTTCCACTAGCCCAGGTTGCTCCAAGCCCTGTCCAACCTGGCCTTGGACACTTCCAGGCATCCAGGGGCAGCCACAGCTTCTCTGGGAAATCCATTCCAGCCCCTCCCCACCCTCCCAGCCAGCAATTCCTTCCCAATATCCCACCTATCCCTGCCCTCTGGCACTGGGAAGCCATTCCCTGTGTCCTGTCCCTCCAGGCCTTGTCCCCAGTCCCTCTCCAGCTCTCCTGGAGCCCCTTTAGGCCCTGCAAGGGGCTCTCAGCTCTCCCTGGAGCCTTCCCTTCTCCAGGGTGAAAAACTCCAGGGGGAAAGGGTGGAAAAGAGGGAAAACAACAAACATAATAAGCAAGACCATCCTGGGAGCAGTTTGGAAGCCAAGCCCAGCCCTTTTCTCCAGGTAAATATTTCCAATTAAATCCCTGCTGGGCTCTCCACGGGAACAACAGCAAGTGGACAAAGGAGTGCACCATATATGGCTATTTTCCAATTAAAATAAATCCATTTTTCTACAAAAAAAAAAAAAGGGGGGGGGGAAAAGTGAAGTTAAAACATTTCCATCCTCTGGTTTTCTGCATAAGCACGAAGTGGGTGAAATACATTAAATAACTGCAATAGTCTGCAGTCAGAGTGGGAAGGAATGGAGTCTGGCAGCAAGGCTTGGAATTAAACTGCCTAATTTCCCTGGTATTACATCCACCACATCCATCCCCTCGTGCTGCTTCCCAACTGCATCATTAACTCCCTCCCCACACATTCCAACCCATCGCTCTCTGCTTGCTACTTCCTCATCCAAATGTTTTATAATTTGCTTATCCACTGCCATTTGCATCAACTCCCTATTAAAACATAGGGAAGGAGCTTTCCATCTTCCTTCCCCCTGCATTTAATTCAATTGTCTGGCTTTGCTTGGGTTTAATGACTCTCCTCTTGATGGTTTGTGCTTGGTTTAGGCTCATTCAGAAGCTCCAACACCCAGGAAGAAGCAAAAAGGACTGAAAAGAGGAAAAATGAAGCAGTTTTGGTCCTCAAAATCAGCTGTTTAGGGTTGTCCACTCAACACAGAACTGATTTCCCACACTCTGGCAGATGAATCATCCAACACAAAACCCCAGCAGGTCTTTGCTCAGAGCTTTTCCAACAAAACCTCCCAGAATAGTGGGGAAAAAAAAAGGGAATCAGCTGGGACTGACGTGGACTTAATTTATTCCAAGTTTGGGGGGAAATTCATTCAAGCACCTGTGCTGTGATTTAATATGTGATTTTAGGGGTTCCCTAAAACCAGGGGAGGGGGTTGGAACGAGATGATCCTTAAGGTCCATTCCAACCTGAACTTATTTCCATGATTCCATGATTTTCTGTATCTATTAAATATAGTGAAAAGTCAACATTTTAAAAAAACTCGACACAGTCACCGTGGTTTCCACCTCAAGCTGATCCTGTGCAGCCCTGAGAGATCAGACTCTGATCTGTCAGTAAAGCAGGCAAGAGAGGCAGCCTGGTACTAATTTTTAGTGATGCAAAGGCAATAAACCAAAGAGTCTCCTGGATAAATTACCCTCAAACTAAATTTTAATGTCTCTTTTAAGGTGATGGTGACCGTGGTGCTACAGGATGGGATCAGAGAATGCAAAACCCAAATGAAATTTTCAACTATAATCTTTTATTTTCTTTGCTCTTCTACCAGGGGGTTCACAGTGCTCTCAGAACACCCCTAATTAATCCAAATATTTAACAGAGCAAGGTGTGTAATTAAGGTTTTTACACCTCTGAACCCCATTAAGGCTGGAAAAGGCCTCTAAGATCACCAAGGCCAACCCTTAAAAAGGCAGCACGTCGTGAGAGCAGGATTTCTCTTTGAGGGACCTCAAGCAGAGCAGCTTTTAGTGGGAATATCTGAGAGGAAAAAAACAGACTTACATGATAAATAACAAGCAAGTAACTCCATGGTGGAAGAGCTGCTGTAGCAACCAGGCCCAGGGAGCAGATATTTATGGTCCAAAGAACGACAAGGTGGAAACTGGGTGAAGAGGGAGAGTCTTAAATGAGTGGCAAGAACAGTAACTGGGATGGGAATCCACTTTTAAACCAGGAGAATATTCAAATTAATTTGAATATTTAAATTCATTTTTAACCCCTTCTGCCTGAGGAGAATGTGGATAAACTCAGGAATTTCCTAAGGAAAATCCACGTCATTAATTCCTTTAGATACAAACCGTGTCCAAGTCGGAGTCAGGCTGGACCTTGGTCACACTTAAGTCACACTTAAGCTCCACCAGGAGTTTAGGAAGCAAAGGGGTCCCCTCTGAACCTGAAGACTCAAAGAAGGGTCCTCCCCCTTGTCCTTTGGCATCTTTGGTCTCTGTGTAAATCATTCCAAGTCGACTCTAACTCAATTTTCCTTTGGACGTTTCGTGCACACGAGCAACAGGGCAAACCTCAAATGTTAATTCACATTTTTATAAATTCATATTAAATCATTTCTGACTGATACCCTTGAGGGTGATGCTTTGAGTGACCCCAAATCACTCACTCCTGACAGATGTTCAGACTGTTTAAAATCATTTTTTAACATGAGTTTTCTATGCAAAGACATCGGTTTTCCAAAGGAGTCAATCCATAATTCTGCCACTCCTTCATCTGCCTTTTTGCAGCATCTTTTTCCTGGGAATGGAGCACTTGCTCTTCAAGCTCCCAGACAAGAGATGCTGTAGTTTTTCCCTGCCTCAAGCAGAAGTCTCCCTGTATTTCACATCTCTGCAGCCACTCGACAGGAGAAAATCAAATTATCCTCCCCTTTTTTGCCTTTGTAGTTGTAGCACCTGAAACAGGAGAAGCATCTTTTTGTCACACAAAGGCAAAGGCTTGTTAAATTCCTAAACTGGATCCTCCAGTTACGAAAATGCCCTTAAAAATAAAGCCTTTAGGGACACAAATCCCTCTCCCCTGCAGGGAACCGAATGGATCTGAGAGGCACAGGTGGCCCAAAGTCCACAAAAGCCCCTCGGGCTGGAGCTGGACAGTTCAGACACACAAATGTGTGAACTGGTTGAAAACTGTGGGTGAAGAAGAAACAAGTAATAATCAATAAAATCAGTTATATAAACTCGTATCAAAGGAATGAGCTCCTGACACAGGGAAAACAAGTGATAAATATTTTCAACACACACCACTCCCGGCTTCTCTCTTTACTGCTTTATTCTACATTCCAAACAGGCTCTGGGAGAACGTTCCAGAGACAATGGAAGAGCAGAGAGAAGTTGCTGTGGTTGATGGAATGATGCCAAAGTGGTCCATTGAAACTCAAAGTCAGACCTGAGGTGTGTTTTTGAGCAGAATCCACCTGGGTCCCCACACGGCTCCTTATCACAGCCCTGCACAAACATTTGGCTTCTCATCAAGTAAGGAAGGGCCTTTTCTGGAGGGTTTTTCCCCCCCCCCAGATAGATGAAATTCCCAAACCAGCACCAAACTCCTCAATTAGGGATAAAAGACGTGGATTAAGTGTCAGATATTTGCATGGAAACTTATCTCACAACACATCATCTCTTTACACCCACCACTATTACCACTAATAGAGTTCTCAGTGTTTCTCTTCCAAGGAATTAATTAGAAAGGGAAAGGCTGCAAGGAATTTGTTGTTATCCACGTTCTGAGGCTGCCCAGGGCAGGGTGGAGTCCCCATCCCTGGGGGGATTTCAAAGCCCTGTGGATGTGGCACTCGGGGACACGGATTAGTGGCGGCCTTGGCAGCGCCGGGGGACGGTTGGACTCCATGATCTCGGAGGTTTCTTCCATCCTAAACAAGTCTGTGATTCTATTTCTATTTCCCAGAACTCCTGAACTCTTAAAGACTTTAAATTTTGCCTGCTTATGGTTGAAACGACTTTTAGCCAACGGCCGATAAACCCTCGCGTTCCCACAGCGGCTAAAAAGGGCACCAACACTTATTCCCACAAAACCACCCCCTGGGCACGAGCTCATCCCTTCCTTAACCCAAACTGGCACCTCACCCTGCTGAGGGAAAAGCCCTGAGTCCTCCATGAACCTGGAATTACAGCTTTTCCACATAATATCAACACATCTCCCCTTTCAGAAGGAGCTCCATTGGAATGATTTCCATAGTCATTAAGCAGACAAAGGAAGTGCCAGTTGTCCCATTGTTCCCACCCCACATTCCTGGATGCCACTGAGGTGCAGTGAATGCAGGGCTTGGGGAGGGATCTCAGCCAGTAATTCCTGATGATAATTAAGTCAAACACAACCCCGTGATCGGCGCAATTAAAATTCCCAAAGAGCAGGACAGATGCACTTGGAGCCCATAAGATTTTTGATATCATGTTAAAAAACCAACCACTGAGCAGCCAGTCTTTGCTATAATATCATTAAGTCATTACAATTAAACATGAAAACACTAATGAGATCTGCAGCAGTTGCTGCACCCAACATTTAGAGGGAAAAGAACCAGCCTGGCTCTGTCTCTCTCCAGCAAACTTGGAACGAGCCCCTTCAAGCAGCTGCACAAGTTTTATGTGGAGAAAACACACGGAAAAATCTGGTTTCAACAACTTCTCTGCCTTTGTGGTGACTGCACAGCTCAAAAGGCTGGCAATGGAAGCGGGAAAATTTGGGAAATGGATGCACAGAGCATGAATTTCAATCCATAATTCACATGAGTGTGAGGCACTGCAAATGCCACTTGGAACGTGGAATTTGGACACCCTCCCCGCCCTCTTTGCTTTGTGAAATTAGGCACAAACGTGGCACATTAATAACTGTAAAGAGCCACCAATCTTTGCTTGGGCTGTAACCAAATGAAGGATTCTTGGGAAGAAAGATTCCCATGAGCTCTCCTTCAATTAATCCGGTCCTGGCCGGCGCCGGAGAAGCAAAACCCGAGGATTGTGTGAGATTATCCTGGAATCACAAAACTGTCAGGGTTGGAAGGGACCTCTGGAGATGATCCAGTCCAACAGCTGGTACTGGACATTTGCTGAGACTCTGAACCCCTTGATGAAAAGTTGTCACAGGCAAAAATGGGCCTCATAATCTCAGGAGGGGACTGGGGAGGAACTGGAGAGAGAAAGTATCCAAAAGAATTCCTAATGCTCCAGGGAACTGAGGCAAAGAAATGGCCCTCGTTTTGCCCAAAATGCCTATTTTTGGTGACATATTCCTTTGTTATTTGACATGTTTTTTGATGAACTTGGAAACAACAAGAGAGACACTCAGGGACAGTTCGAGAGGAAGGTTCAGTTTTCCCTTCAGGTTGTCCCTCCAAAATTTTCCCATTAATGCATCCAAATTGACACTTTCCAGGTCAGTTCAGCTGGACTAACCACCCAAATAAGTTCCTTTAAAGAAGGATTCAACATGCACTTCTAGGACTTCATCTGATGGACTTTAGAAGAGAATTGAGACAAGGAGGCTCCTTCTCCTGCACTCCAGAAATGCCACCACACCTCATTCCTTAGAGTCACCTGAAGGAACATGGGCACAACAGGGAAGACAGAGAGCAGGATTTCTCCACCCTGATCCAAAAGCAACGAGGTTTGTCTGCACTGGGGGCACTGGCCAGGTCCTTACAGGGGATCCCGCCCTTGAGCTGCTGTGAAAAGCAAAAAGAGCAAACAACAAGAAGTGAAATGATTGAAAAGAGACTTAAAAGCCCATTGAGAGGAGGTTTCAAAGCTCCGGGGAAAAAAAAAGTCTTTCCTGTGAGGAGAACCTGGCACAGGTTGCCCAGAGGAGCTGTGGCTGCCCCTGGATCCCTGGAAGTGCCCAAGGCTGGAAAAGGCTTGGAACAACCTGGGCTAGTGGAAGGTGTTCCTGCCAGTGGCAGGGTTTGGAACTGGGTGATCTTTAAGGTCCCTTCCAACCACCCAAACCATCCTGTGATTCCCACCTGCCTTCCCCTTCTCCATCTCCAGCCTCCACAAAAATACCCCTTTCCCTATCCATCTCCTCACCTTACTAATGGATGCAAACCCTTTTCCCGGGAAACTCTCCTCACCTGGAAAACACCCATATTTCTGCCCTCTGCTAAGAAAATACTGTAGCCCTGCACATGATTTACTGAGCCAAAACTCCAGCAACGATTTATGCACTTGGGCCCTCAAGAAAACCGTCAGCCTTTGTATCTCCAGGACCCTAAATCACATCCCTTTATTGATTAAAGTCACATCTCCATTCTGCAGGAGAGAATCACCTTCTCAGCACAATTTATCTCCCTAGAAAAGGCAGAGTATAATGGATATATGAAAGCTGTTGCCTGGCTCTTTTTTTTTTTATTTTTTTTGGCAGTAATATCTGATGTATCAGACACAAATGGATTTACAGGAGAGCGACGCCTTCGAGTCCTAAGTACATAAAATGAGTAACAGCCAACCTAAAATCCAATGTGGAACGTTTTCATCCTTTAATTAGGTAAAAAAAAAAAAAAGACTTTCTTCCCAACAGCTCTCCCTTATCAGGAAAAACTCGAGGCATCTACAGATCCTCCAACTGTTATTCAAACTTGAAGCCACAAAAGCCTTTGAAGCATCTGTTTTATGCTCTGGATTGAGTGATTTATTGCCACCCAACCTCGGCCTCTGATGACATTATGCTGCCAATTTGTGCCTCCTTTTAGGAGAGAGGTCTCTGGAACCCGGCTTTGGACTGAATGTGGTGAATCTCAATTAAAGGGTGACCTTTACCAGCCAAGGGAAATGTTAATTCACGCTCACCCGAGAACGGCTTTGAGCCCTCCTTGAAAGCTGAGCTTTCGCTGCAAAGTTTCATTTCAACATTATCAAGATGAAAACAAAACAAAACAAAACAAAAAAACCCAAAAAACAAAACTCCTGGCTGGAGGAAAAAAAAAAAGAAAGTACATCTCCATCAGTCAAAGCCAAGGGAGGAACCCCCCAAATGCTAATGCAGCTGTCTGGGTGCATTTGTTATGCTCCTTGAAAAACAACGAATTCCTCCTTTTTTGAGGCATCTCAGACACAGATTAGAGGCCCTGGAATGACAGGGCCAGAGATTAAACACTCCTTTACCCACCAAACAGGGACAGGAGCAACAGCAACTCCCTCCACGCTCTCAGCCCTGAGGGAATGTGGTGTCATTTGGAATTGTTCCCTGGTGGAATTGTTTCTGGAGGTGGCTCAGGTTGAAGGGTGTAAAATCTGCAGGAGAGGCAGGAAGGCACCTCAGTCCCCACAGACAAACCCTGCTGGACTGTTCTGTTTAATTAGGATCAGCTTTGGGATCAAACAGGGGAAGGAAAAGGGATGTTTTAAGGTCTTGTCGCCCAGGCTGGGGAAAACAAAGAAATGACAGGCAAGGAAATAAGAATTTGACCTGCAAAAGAAGAGATGAGTCTGGACAAACTTCAAGATGAAAAGAGGAATTTGATGGAAAAATCCAATGTCAGCAAGATTTCGAGAGAAAAATATAAGCACCCATGAGCATCTTAGGACTGTACATTATCCAACAGGCCAGATGAAAAAATATTTAAAAAAAAATTTAAATATGGATATCTAAACAAATATTTATAAATATATATTTACAGATATATATTTAAATATGTATGTCAACATACATATTTTTATATATATTATATATATATTATATACGTATATTTAAATATATATATATATATTTATGTACAAAGCCATCACAGCATTTAATCACTATAGAAAGTACATGGAATCATTAATATCCTGAGTTGGAAGTGACCCACAAGGATCATCAAGACCAAATATACTGAATATATATATGTGTGTATATAGATATATATATATAAAAATATATATAAATATACATTAAAATACATATACATATACATAAATATACATATATATAAAATATATATTTAATATATATGAAAAATATCGAATATTTAAAAATATACAGTATAAATCTCTTCCAAAAACTATGTATCCTATTGAAGGATATTTATTGCAATTTTGGCTCATCTGGTCATTATAGATCCCAAAAGAACAGGATTAACTGACCAACCTTCACCAAGTCAAATTCTGACCCAGTTAATCCCACTGGAGATTCTTATTCCTCATTTTCCAGCCTGTCTCAGCTCCCTGCAAACCCCACTTCACGTGGTGGTAAATTATTAATAACAACAGAAAATGAGGGTAGGAATATAAACCTGGGGTTTATCTAAAGGCACACGGGAATGTCCCACCACAAACACCAACCCCAAAAACAGGAACAACAGAAAATATTCCTTAAAGGAGTCACAGAAATGGCTCCTCACAAATAACGTCCTAAGGAAAGCCCAGAGCTCAAAAATAGGATTTTTGGCTTCAGGTGATTTAAATTTTAGAAGAGGCAATGCCAGTGCCACCCACTTAGTAACCCATGGAGCTTTTCCAGGTTTTTCCAGCCCCATTCCAACAGTGCAGCCCTGAATATTCCTCAGGGAAGAGTGGAACATCAGAAACCTGCTCACACCAAACGGGGAATCCTGATCCTGAACAGCAGGATAAATTTTAAATAAACCATTTGAAATAAACCATTTACTACTGAATTTACACAAAATTCCGTGGCTCAGTACTTCCAAAAGCCTGGAAAAAACTTCACTAATTGATATAAAACGGGGTATTATAGTTTATAGGCACAAATATTTTCTCCCTGTTCTGTTTTAATCTGCATAATACAAGATAATTCCACAGTTGTCTTTGTAAATTCCCCACAAAGCCCTCGAATTCTTTAGTAAGCCCAAACTCAAAGTTGGAAAGAAGCTGTAAATAAGCACCTGGAAAAACCACTGATGGTTTTGCAAACAAGGCACTGGGACAGGGAGAGTCCCAGAAAACCTGGCAGTTCCCCTGCCCAGAACTGCAACAACTCCACACACCCAGCCCTGCTCACAAGATTATTAATCCTGAAGTATTTGTGGGGCATTTTATAAAATGAGACTTATTGGAATGTGTTTTCTCATATGAAAAGGGGAGAGAAGCTTGGCAGTAGTGGGAGAGTGGTGAAGATGGAGAATCCAAGGTGATGACAGAACTCATAACTGATTCCAACTTTGATTTTTCTGCCTTTATTTGAGAAGCTCCTCTGCTGATACAACACCCTGATGCCCTGATGTTTCTGGTTTCAGGTTAAAAAAAGGACCTGACAATGTGTGGAGTAGTTTCCTAGAGGTCCTTGGGCTTTGAGGTGAGAACAGTCTGTGGGACCAAAGATAAAGAGGAGCTTGAAGTCAAGGCCGGGGTGGTGACACTGGCACAGGTTGCCCAGAGAAGGTGTGGAATCCCCATCTCTGGAAGTGTCCAAGGCCAGGGGAGCAACCTGGACTAGTGGAAGGTGTCCCTGCCCACGGCAGGGGTTGGAACTGGCTGATCTGTGGGGTCCCTCCCAACCCAAACCGTTCTGGCACCCTCTGAACTCGCCGCAGTCGGCAAATATCGACCTGCCCTCAAAAATTACCCGCCTGCCTTACCCGGCTCAAAGTCCCTGCCACAAACCAAAGCAGAGATTTCACAGCCCAAGCATTGACTTTCAACACCTCCCTGAGAAGTGACAAGAATTAAGTGGGAGATAAAACCCCCTCCAAAGCCTTCAGTGTTCTCCTGAAGCGACAGAGATGCCCCGACCCTTTTTCACGGGAGCTGCCGGCTGGCCGAGGTCAGCCTTTGATAAGCAGCAACACACACCCTTCAGACACCAGAAAGGGATCAAAAAAACTGCTTAAAAAGAACAAAACAAAGCCACAGGGATGGGGGAAAGCTGGATTAACCCCACCCAGCCACGAAAACCTGTTGCTGTAGATGAAATGCAAGACGTGCTCTTCCCAGTGATGGGGACAAGAAAAGCTCCTCGCCCAGCATGGAGGGCACTGACAAAGCAAAGGGACCCTCCTGCCTCCTTTTTTTAGGTATCTCCCTCTGAATTTGTGGTAGCTTTAATAACAATCTCCGAGGCAAAATCAAGAAACAAATTATTTTCTTGCACCTAATCCCCCTTCTGCTGTCAAGTGCCTGACCCCGGTTTGATAATCTCATTTCCCGAGAATCAAAAACGCTGGAAATTTAAGCTTCCCAGAGTGTTAATTGCGGCCCTGCTCCATTGCTAATCAAAAAATTGGATGTTTTGCATGAAAATGCTGCTCTAATTAATTCTCAGTCATAAAGCTCCCCCGGTTTTAATAACCCCTCCTTGATTGGGCAGCCTTTGAAGAGGCCGCGCCGCTAATCCGCTACAGCGGGAACGACACACGCCGAGGAAATCAGAAGTGGGTTTACAAGGTCTCGACGAGCTGATCGCATTAATGCAGGCAAACCACACACACACACACACACAAAAAAGCCTTTTTTTCCCCTCTCTCTTCTCCCCTCCTCCTTCCCTGAGCTCAAAGCAAACTCTGATCCTGCTCATCACGGCGAGACAAAAGCGGCCCCGTGACAGGAGCTCCGGAACATCAAACCCGCTCCCCCCTCCCCTCGTGCCGGTTCTTCAGCTGCTTTATCCCCCCCCCCAGCCTTCCTTAAAGAGGGTTTTTAAACCAACACCAGTCCACTTGTCACAACGTTGTCTCCCCGAAGCAGACAGGAATTCTATTGCCTCTCTCTCCCCCCCCTCTCCCTCACAGAGCTCTGACTGACAACACATTATCATCCCCATCTCCGAAAGGTGCTGAACCGAATTTTCATTATCCAAAATGTCAAGATTCGTTTCTGTCACTGCTGAGCTCAGCTGGCTCCCTCTGGCAGCCCTTTGGTGAATCCAAATGGAACAAGGCACCTACAAATAACTGCATTTTCCCCAGACCTGGCCTTACATCGTGCCCTTGTCATATCAGATCCGGCGACTCTCGCCGCGATTCCTCGGCGTCGAAATCTTAATTAGCGGAGGTTCTCTTTGGCTTTTCTTTAATTATTTGAAACCTTATGGTAAGAAATATTCAGGCTTGGACTGAGAACAGATGAACAGACTGGTGAGTAACACAAAACCCACTCCCCAAATTTAAATTTGTACCACCATAGGGGTGTTCAGGGTTTTCCATTTGTCCCCTGACCGGCGTGAAAAAATCCGCAGGATTTGTACTTTTAAGAAACAAGGTTAAAAAATGATCCATTATCTATTGTGTCATTACAGCAGGGCTTTGTGTCACAGCTGGATTTGCCACCCTTTGTCAGAGCTGAGCAACCTGGGCTAGTGGAAGGTGTCCCTGCCCAGGGCAGGGGTTGGACTTGGATGATCTTTAAGGTCCCTTCTGACCCAAACCATCCTGTGATTCTATAATTCATGATACACCTTTAACTCTGTAGTTCTCCTACTGATCCACTGGGAAGTGCTGGAGCACTGGAACTTGCAGAGATGAGGTAATTCTCAGTCCCAAAAGTTACACCTGAGCTGTTCAGCCACGGTCCAAACCTCCAGCAAGATCCACTGCAACCCAGGAGACAGACACATGCCCAACACTGAGAGAAATTCAGGGAACAAAAAACAAGTTCTATATTCTAAACAGAGGTAATCACAGAATCATGGAATGGTTTGAGTTGGAAGGGACCTTAAAAATCATCCACTTCCAACTCCCTGCCATGGGCAGGGACACCTTCCACTAGCCCAGGTTGCTCCAACCTGGCCTTGGACACTTCCAGGGTGTGGACTCAACTTTGAGATATTTGAGTGCTGCATATTTAAAACCCACAAGAGCCTCTTCCATTACATTTTTAGTTTAGGAATTAAGTTCATGTAATGCTCTGCTACTCCCAGCAAGGGAAACGTAACTGTGCAAAAGTTTTGGGTATTTAAAGTCACCTCTGAGACACCAAAACCCCACAGATCCACAGAATGGTTTGGTTGGAAGGGACCTTAAAGATCATCTTGTTCCAACCCCCCCATGCTACCAGAAACTCAAGTATCTTCCAAAAACTAAAGCAAGGGGAACTTATCCAATTTTATTTTAGAAGTAGGAAGGAGTGTCCTGCATCCCTGGGATGTTCTGGACAGAAACTGCATAAATAACTTCATAAAGAATTATTGAATTTTTGCTGTTTCAGCTCAGCACACAAAATGTGCCTCCCAACAGCTGGGAGGACACAGCTCTGGGGCACAAATTACATTCTTTGTTCTATTAAAGACTTCCTTTATGAAGTCATTTGATTTTTTTTTGCTGCCTTATTTGTACAAGCCCAGTCCCACCTTCCAGTGCCAGCACGAGCACAGACTCACCTGCAAGGTGCCCAAGCAGCAGGATCAGGGACACAATTTCTCATTAAAAAACCAAAAAAAACCCCCCAAACAAATGAAAAGTAAAAACCCAAAGGCACAATGACAACCCAAGAATAATTCCCATCCTTTAATGCAGCACAAAGCACTTGTAGCAGTGATTCCACATGGGACACCACATGGAATATCCTCCTCAGCTCCACTGCCACGCAGGGCAGACACTGTTTATATGCCTATAAATTAATGAATTAATGAATTAATACTCCAAACAGTGGGACCTAACAAAAAACTGAGTGGTGACTCTGGAATTCTGCCTCTAATCCTGCTCCCAGGAAGGTCCATCACATCCCAAAGCACAGTCCAAATAAATCCCTGCCCGGTGAAGCCCCGGAGAAGTTTAATTAATGCTGGAGTACCCTGAGCTTCCAGGGGGAAAGAAGGAACAAACCTGAGCTTTACAGAGGTGCTGAGCAGGTGTGGAGCCTATGGAAACATCCCTGGGAACAGCTGCTCCACATTCCATCCTGAAACCAGCCCAGGTGTGGGATGGGACACGGGCAGAGCTGACCTTGCTTGCTCCTGTTGTTGGCCTGAATTTATTCATTCATTCTTACATTTATTCATTCCTTCATTCATTTATTCACTCATTCCTTCATTTATTCATTCACTTATTTATTTATTTTTAATTAATTGGCAGCTCCCAAATCCAGCTCCTGCCTGAAGCCCGCAAAGAGAGACCTGCAGACCCCCAAATACAGATGTTAAGGCACCACCTGTGCTGGTGAAGGGTTTGGATCACATGAAAACTAAGTCCTTTCACAGAATCAGAGAATGGTTTGGATTTTTGGATTGGAAGGGATTTTAAACTCACCTCATTCCAACCCCCTGCTATGGGCAAGGGCACCTTCCACTATCCCAGGTTGCCCCAAGCCCTGTCCAACCTGGCCTTGGACACTTCCAGGGAACCAGAGGCAGCCACAGATTCTCTGGGCAACCTGGGCCAGGGCCTCTTTCCCATATCCCACCTACCCCTGCCCTCTGGCACTGGGAAGCCATTCCCTGTGTCCTGTCCCTCCAGGCCTTGTCCCCAGTCCCTCTCCAGCTCTCCTGGAGCCCCTTTAGGCCCTGCCAGGGGCTCTCAGCTCTCCCTGGAGCCTTCTCTTCTCCAGGTGAACATCCCCAGCTCTCTCTACACAATGTTTGTCTGGAAGGAGATCTCTCAGTGATGGACTTGCCCCTTTGCCCATTTTTTTTTTTTTAAATGACAACTCCCAAAGAACTTGTGTGTCCAACTTCAAGGGAAAAACACATGGCCTAAGTCTTCCTCCTCCAGTTTCAGTGGAATAAGACACAAGAATTCCAGCTCTAAATGACTTGCAGCAGGCCCCTTTCCCCTGCTGAGGGATAATGTGAGCCTCGTGCACTGCACTATTTCAGCCCAAATCAAAGAGGTTAATGACAAAGCTTCCCTCTGATCCTCACACATTTTAAGGGCTATTTAAATTAAATGCTTCTTTCAAAAAAAGTTAGCGTGAGCCAAACTTTTATAAACTCCTTTCTTTTCATGCATATGTTTCTTTGAAGGTCTTTTTTTTCAGGGGAAAAAAAAAAAGATTCCCTAACAAAGTCACCCTCCCCCTGCTGCCACTGAAGAATCATCCCCGTGGATAAGGCTGTTGGGAACAGAAACTGTGCAGCGTTCACAGAAGGCAGAGTGTCACGTGCCTGCTTTCCACCAACCTGATTGAACAATTAAATTGTATTTCTCTTTAAAAGGGATAAAAAAAAAAAAAGGTAAAATAATAAAAAAAAAAAAAAAAGAAAAAATCCAAATGCAGATCTTGCTGTGGTCTGGGATTCAGGAAGATTAATGAGCTCCCTAAAAGGGAACAGCAGCTTCTAATAGAAAAGAGAGGCTACTACATTTTTAACATAAAGTTCAAAGGGAAACTTTTCTTGATGGTTTAAACTGCAAAGACCCTCAGCAAAGTCATCTCATCTATTGTCCCTGTTGACTCTTTGTCCCCTGTTGCATCACGTCCAAGCTCTTCCAACTCAGCCAGAAAGGGCAACAGAATCCGGGCTCCATCCACACCAATTCCTGTGTTTTGTCCTTTACTTCCTTTGTCCACAGGCTTTGTTCTTCCCAGCCTCTGGAATCCTGCAAATCCTGCACAGCCCTCCTGCATCCTCCCCTCTGGAAAAGGCTCCCAACCTCCTGCTCAGCACAAATGTTGCCTCAGGGTTTGTGTCCTGTTGTGAGTAAGGAATTCCAAACCCAGGACAGGAGCTGCTTATGAACAAACCCTCAGTTCAGTCTGACAGCAACAACCCCAAAAATCCCCAAAAAAAACCTCATCCTGGAGGAGGACACAGCCATGGGGTGAGTCAGTTCTGTTCTCTGCTCTGTTTTAAAGGCAACAGGGACAACGGGGCGTGGAGACAACCGGGAACGACGGAACACGACGGGACACGTCCTGAAAAGACCTGGAATTCTGGAGGGCTCAGAACTGTGGAGAATGACTTAAACCTTCCTAAAAAACTCAAGAGTTCACAACATCCCCCCCCGAGCTGGGGGACTTCTCTCAGCTAACCCCGGGCACGTGTGACAGGTGTGAAGGTGAGAACCTGAACCTCCGGGGGCGAAGAGCTGCACGTTCAACACCTCCCAGGTGTGTGCAAAAAGTGAGATCAGAATTTAAATGGCAGGTGTCTCCACTTCACTCTGCTTTCACATCGTGATGTGGGGCACCTGTCAACTCCAGCACATCTGCACCTCAGGTTCCTCCTTCACAGCCCACCCAGAACCATCTGAATATTCACCACGGAATTGTTAATCCCACAATCATCGATGCCAAGATCACCAAAGTGAAACAATCTGCCACAAGAACACTCTCTCTGTCCCTCCAGGCTTTTTTTCTGCACGCCCTGGTGGGTTTAACTTGTCGCTCAGGATAAGTTATAAAAGGAGGAAGGGAATAAAAAGTCATCCAAACAATCTTTTGTAAATTATAAAACGCTCTCAATTAAAAGCCAACTGGAAATTATCATGGGCAAGAGCTCAAGGAGAAGTTCTACTCTTTGCCATCATATTTTAAGAGTATAAATTATTTTCTTGTTATGATTATCCCAGCAAGAAACTGGAATAGATGACCCAGAATTTAGTCCTGCTGTAGGTTATCATGGCAACCTTAAGATATCCCCCTTGATTTTGCTGCCAAACCCAACCCTTTTGTGAAAGGAAAAACACATGGAATGATGCCATGCCTGGAGGACACCTCCCTGTGGATATAAAGCATGTCCCACAGGGAATATAAACCAGCAAGAGCAGCCCAAGTCCTCAAATTCACCTTTTGGAAACACTCTTCCAGTGCACAAAAGACAAAGAATTGGTCACTTTAGTCCATCCAACTTCAAATAAGAGCTGGCTGAGCTCAGCTCCCAGAGCAATCCAGGGGGAGTATCCCACCCAGCATGTGATGTGAGGAGATAAATGGCAGATAAGTATCCAAAGAAGCTCCAAAAATCCCAACCCAGTGCTGGGGGTGAGGTTTCCACTTCACCCACTGTCTTACAAGTATCTTTTTCAGACCTTGACCTCCAGCTGGAAACAGAGGGAACAAAGACAAACCCTGTTGCTTCCCAACTTAATAATAAACAGAGCTTCAAACCAGTGGCAAAGCAGAGGGGGATCAATACCTGGCACGGCATGGATGGGATATTCCAGCTCCTGCAAAGGACAATTATCCAGTTAACACATTTTCCCTTTCCATACCTTGCAGTTCCCCGCTCCTGCTGTACAGCTCCCTCCTCTGCTCCCGCAGGTAGGCACTCATGCTGATGGCGTGGGAGGAGGACTCAAACCTGGAATTCAACAGGAAGAAATCAATCCAGCCAGCCCTAAAAGCATCCTTCAGTCAGCCCTAAACAAGAGCAAAATGAATAAGATGAAAATTCCCGTGGAATTAGGAAAGATCAATTATTAAGTATTTATCTTACAGCTCTAACGGTCCACGAGGACCAACCTGAGGGGCAGAGACAAATATTTCCCAACTGTTGGAGCCTCGTGAACAGGATTTTTGGCACTCATGATGAAAGGGCACAGGCTGGGCACTGATCTGACCCCCTCAATGACTCCAGGACAGTTCTGGACACCACAAGTGTCCCGTGGCCAAGGGCCTTGTGCCCGACCTGCCTGAGCTGGGAATATTCCATGTGGCCAAAGGCTGCTGCTCCAGGCACTGGGAACACCAGCCCTGGTGGGCACTGGGAAACAGGGAGAAGGGAGCACATGGTGGGGATAAAACATCTCCCAAGGGACGAGGCACCTTCAAACAGCCCTGGTGGACACTGGACTGGGAGGGGAACTTCCTGCACAAAAACACCTCTGCTGTATCCCCTTCCCAATCCCCTTCCCAATCCTGCTGTTCAGGAATATTGAAGCAGCCTCAGTGGGGCCCAGAGGGACACTGGGAACAGCAGCATCACGCCAGAGAAAAGGGAAAAAAGCATTTCACAGCTTCCCCAGCGTCGGGGTTATGACTATTAACGAGGCTTTTCTGCTGTAATTTGGATTGTGTGAGGATTACTGCAACTGAACCAATAATGATTTATCAAAATACAACAAACTCTTCAGACTTTAATTAAATGAGCAGGAAATTCTTGTCTCTGTATTTACAACGTTCTCCCTCTTGGCCACAGTGAGATATTCAGTGTATCATTATCCCCACAGCCCAGAGATCTTCTCCAGGCATCAAAACCACATCTCACCCCTTTTTTTCCCCACAGACATCCAGTTTCTCTCCCCTATTTCCCTTCTTCTGCCACTTCCCAAATCTCCACATTCCTATTTCCACTTAAATCCTCTACCCTTGAACCTCCTTTCCCGTGCAGAGAATGTCAAAGAAATGTTAGTTTTGCACAGAATTACACGAAATTTTGCAAGTCTACAATTCCCTCCTTTCCTACCCCAAACCCAATTTACACCTTGCAAATCAAGCTACCTTTGGGAAGAGAAAAAAAGCCACATTTATGATGGCACAAAACATCCAAATTCCCAAAACACCCTTTATCTGAAGCTTTTTTTTTCCCCCCCAAACCAATGTTACAACTAAAGAAATCCTGATTTATTTATTTTTTTTTATTACACCCATTTTAAAGATAAGGAAAAAAAAGTCTCTTCCAAACACCAGCTGCTGATTTCCAGACAGCAGGATTCAACTGAGGAGTCCTCATTCTTCCACAGAAGACACAAGTGGCAGAGGTGTTTAATATTAATTAAATATTATTTAATATTAACTAGTATTAATATAGTATATATTTTTATCATATTATATATATAAATACACATATTATATTATATTATATTATATATTTTATTGTATTATATTATTATAGAAATAATATGTTAAATAATATTATTCTTTAAGATTAATTAAATATTAATTAATATTGATTAAATCAGCTCCCAGCTGTCACAGGACACGGCACAAACACCTGTGAGTAAAACACAGTGGAGGTGGAGGTGGAGCCCTGCCCTGAGAGACTCCTGAGGCCAGGAATTAAATGCAGATATCCTGATGACAAGTGGAAGGCTCTGATTTGGACAGAGCTGATGGAAAGGCAAGGAGAAGAGCCTGGAAGGCTGGCAGGGAAAGCACTGGAGATGGGAGAGGAGACAAGGATAACACTCCATCAAACGTGTACAAACCTCAGCGGGCCGAGAAATTCCATTGCAAGGGAGATTTGCACAGATCTGGTGCCAGCTGACAGGGGACCAAACAAGAGAGCCCAGGAAGCTCTGCTGTCACTGCAGGGACGGTGACAGGACCAGCAGCGAGGGATGTGCTGCTCCCACAGGTTATTCACCTGCACTTGAGACAGCTCCACCCTCCCTCCCTCCCTGCTGGGAAACTAATGCACAGCCTGAGCCTGCTGCAGTGAAACTGGGAGTTTTTATTCCTCAGATAAATTGTAAACCCAAGAACAGACCCGGGGTGAGAGGCTGAGCCACCCTGGTTTTGCTCCACTAAACATTTCCTGTGTCCAGCTCTGGGCCCTGAGCTCAGGAAGGCCCTGGAGGGGCTGGAGCAGGGGCAGAGAAGAGCAGCGAGGCTGGGGAAGGGACTGGAGCCCAAGTGCTGGGAGGAGAGGCTGAGGGAGCTGGGGGGGCTCAGCCTGGAGAGGAGGAGGCTCAGGGGAGACCTCCTCACTCTCTGCAACTCCCTGCCAGGAGGGGGGAGCCGGGGGGGGTCGGGCTCTGCTCCCAGGCAGAGATCAGTGAGACAAGAGGGCTCGGTCTTCAGCTGTGCCAGGGGAGGTTTAGGTTGGATATTAGGAAGAATTTCTTTGCAGAGAGGGTGCTCAGCCATTGGAATGGGCTGCCCAGGGAAGTGGGGGATTCTCCGTCCCTGGAGGTGTTTAAGGACAGACTGGATGTGGCATCAGTGCCATGGGCTGGGAACCGTAGAGGTCGTGGATCAAGGGTTGGACTTGATGATCTCAGAAGTCCTTTCCAACCCGACTGGTTCTATGATTCTATGATTCTATGATTTCTATGATTCTATGATTCTAATATTCATTTCTTGCAGTGTTGTGAGATTTTTTGGTCTCTCAAAGGAATTTAATTTAAAAAAAATAAATGCATTTTGCATTCTTAGAAGAAGCTGAGGTGGATATGAAGTGTGGTACCTGGTTATCCTCCAGGTTTATGGTCTCCAGCAGATCATGTTCCTGCAAGCCTCGTAAACTGTTCATTTTGTTGCGGGACAGGTCCAGCTTCTGTAGAGTTTTCAAGCTCTCCAGCCAGGACAAGAGGGCACGGCCTCAAGCTGGGCCAGGGCAGGGGCAGGTTGGACATCAGGAAGGAATGTTTTCCATGGAGAGGGATCAGGCATTGGAATGGGCTGCCCAGGGAGGGGGTGGAGTCACCGTCCCTGGAGGTGTTTAAGGACAGACTGGATGTGGCATCAGTGCCATGGGCTGGGAACCACGGCGGGGTTGGATCAAGGGTTGGGCTGGATGATCTCAGAGGGCTTTTCCAACCTGGCTGATTCTGGGATTCTATGATCTGCAAGTCAGGGCACATTTGAAGTGAAATTCTCAACCTGAAACAGCCCTAAAAGCATCCTTCAGTCAGCCCTAAACAAGATCAAAATTAATAAGATGAAAATTCTCACGGAATTAGGGACCAATCCATTATTAAGCATTTATCTTATGGCTCTAACAGTCCACAAGGACCAACCTGAGAGGCAAAGACAAATAAGTTAAAAGTGTTAAAAAAAGAGTTAAAAAAAAAGGGTGGGGAGTAATAACGAGGGATTGACAGGAGCAGGAGGCACCTCTGGAATCCTTCTAAGCACAGGTTACAGGAGAACTAATCCTCTGAGGGGCAAAATCGGTGAAGAAGACTTGGATTTCTGACTGGGGCCTCAGGTGTTATGAGAACACACCCCCTCAGGGCACCTGCTGCAAAACCAGCACTATTTAGTGCTCCCCAAAATCCTCACGTGGCCAAAGAGAATGACCAGCACATGTGGGCAGTAGAAGAGGTGAAAATTCAGCACAGCTCCCCTGAACCTAAGTGTGAATCTCCTCTGCTCACCAACTCCTCCTCCTCCTCACTCCTTATTCCTGCCCAGATTCCCTCCAGCAGATCCTTCCCTTGGGCCACCCAGCCTCTCTCATCCTCTCTCTTACACTCTCCTCCCAACCACTTAATTCTTTCCACCCTGAACTTTGAATTAAAGGAGTTAGTGACAGGATTAACTGCTTAGCCTATCTAGTAATTACACAGTTATCTTAATTCCCTTTGTCCGGTCCCTTTTATCGCTCTCTTTAACAGGTCCTGAATTTCCCCTGGACAAAGGGAGGCATAATGGATCACTGCAGGCTTTGCAGCAGCTTTGTAATGGGATTCCAGCCCAGAAATGAGCCCTGGGAAGAGCTGAACTCTCCAAATCCGGTGCTGAATCCGTGACAGATCTTAGCCGGGCTTCAGCTCCGGGCATTAAATCTCCAACTCGGAACTTCCACACCTCTCCCACTGTGAAACTGTGATTAGCAGCCAGCCTTGTGCAGCACTTGAGGGATCAAAGGCAGCTTAGGCAGGGCTTTAGCATCCTCAGCTTACTTGAACAGGGGGTTTTTAGGTCTCTGGGGTTTCTTCTTGGCGAAGAAGGCGGCGAATTCCCGGCCGGAGCTGGCGTAGCTCAGCTGGGCCGAGGGCTCCGAGGCCGTGCGGGTGTTCTTCATGTCCAGGTACTCTGTCAGCAGCATCTGCAACGGCAGGCAGAGATAAAAATAGCATTTAAATTTATCATTTCACCTGAACGTCGGGGATTTTTAGGTGCTTTGTACGGAAAACTCGACAAAACCCTCGAAAATTCCGACTGAGGGAAACGCGGCTGAAAACAATCAGAAACAGGATCCTGGGGATTCTCGTGGCTCTAATTGGGTAAAAGCTTGTTTTTCATTACTTAGAGTCATGGAATGGTTTGGGATGGAAGGGAATTTAAAATCATCCAGTTCCTATGGGCAGGGACACCTCCCACTAGCCCAGGTTGCTCCAACCTGCCCTTGGACACTTCCAAGGATCCAGGAGCAGCCACAGCTTCTCTGGGCAACCTCTGCCAGGGCCTCCCCGCCCTCCCAGCCAGAAATTCCTTCCCAATATCCCATCTAAACACATTCTCTGTCACTTTGAAAGCCATTCCCCCTTGTCCTTTTCCATGGGAGAAGGCAGGTTTTTAAGGAAAGTTATCATGGATTGGGTTGGAAGGGACTTTAAAGATCACCCAGTTCCACCCCCTGCCACGGGCAGGGACACCTGGTACCATCCACACCAGGGCAGGATGTCTTCAGCAATTAGTTGGAGGCATGGAATACATGGAATATTCTGTATTACCCAGCAGTGAACATGGGTGATATTTAAGCAGTAATCTGCCCTTTTTTGCTTTATTTTTACTCCTTTCTTTGCTGCATTTTCTGGGCCCCTTTGAGCTGCAGAAGCTCAGCTCAGGTGGGTTCAGCACAGCCCTCTTTCCCCTGGGCATTAAACCTTTCCCTGAGAGGATGCTCTGGAAGGTGAGGGGGTGGCAGGCACTAAACCTGAGGGAATAGATCCTGCTTCTTTGGGATTTAAAAATGTTTAGCTTCACCTCAGTTGTAAATAGAAATTTCTGTGTTCTTCCCCACCTGCCAGTTGTGCAGAGCCACTGAAGCTCAGCTAAATTATCCTTGCAGAGCAGGAATCTGCTCTCAGTCACTTGGGCAACTCTCACACTCCCCTTTGGCCTTTGTATCCTACGGGAACAAATGGAAGTCCAGTCCTGCTGCAAGTGGGATTTAATCTTTCAGGAAAATCCTTTCTTTTGTGCCACCTGTGAAGCAGGTGGGAATTACACCTTTCTGGTGAAGTTCATTGTGTTTTGGTCCATTTTAGTGCAGTTGGCTTGTTCTCCACCCTCTGGATTGTCCTGGACCGTGTTGGGTGGTATTTTCCCACCTTCCCAGTCACATCAGAAGGAGCATGTGCTGAAGATCCACAGAGAATAAAGTCACAGACTGGTTTGGGTTGGAAGGGAACTTAAAGCTCATGTGATTCCACCCCCTGCCATGGGCAGGGACACCTTCCACTCTCCCAGGTTGCTCCAACCTGGCCTTGGACACTTCCAGGAATCCAGAGGCAGCCACAGTTTCTCTGGGCAACCTGCTCCACAGTTTTCTTATCCATGACAATTCCCTCTGTTCCGAGCCCCTGATGGTACCAAAAGTCACCTGCAAGGAGTCCCCACTCTTCCCAAAAAGTGATTCCATCCATGGCAGGCCCAGGGAGGTGGTGGGTGGGTTTTAGCTGCCCTTTCCACACTGGTTATAAACATAAAATATGCTCTTAAAAACACTAAGGTTTGCCATGGTGAGCTGTGCATTACAAACCCACCTTTTATAAATGCATATATATTTTTTCTACAGAAAACATCCATGAGCGTGCTGGGGGTCACATATGTTGGAAAATATCCCTGGAAAGCTGCAAAAAAATCGCCCTTGGACAGTTCCCAAACCAAAAACGTTTCCTTTATCATTGAAAACATGAATTCTCACAGCTGCCAGTTCTGCCAAAGCAGTTTAGGAATGGTTTTCCTGTCACCCTGTGAGGGGCTGAGGGGAGTCCCTTTGTGGGATGAAACCCTTTGCAGCCTGATATTTGATATTATTTAAGCAAACCCACAAGTGCAGGAGTAGAAACATGTTCCAAGTTCTTCCCTTTTCATTCCCTCGTGCCTGAAGATGAAAAGAAACCCCTCGAAAACTGACTTTTGTCCACGTATTCCGAAAGCCACTATTTATTTTCTGGAAATTCTGCCTACTCTGAGGCCATTAGGAATGTGTTCCATGTGAATAATTAGCCAGACAGAGCCCATCAAAGAGACTTGGATGTAATGAAAGGAATTCATCACTCCTGCGCTGGCTAAGTTGAAACAAATTACATTGGAATAAATATCCAGGCGAATGGAACCGTGCCCCTAATTAGAAACAATTCAGGATTAGCTCAGAACAAGAAATAATAATAATAAAAACGCACACAAAAAAAAATTCGGCCTCTAAAACATCTCAATTAAAACTTCACCTGAGCACAAGCTTTGAAAACTCGTGTTTATGGGTAAAAAAAATAATCACTGTGCTTAATTTGTGACACTAATTTACCAAATCCGTTTGTATTTTGCATTTCATCTTCTCCGCTCTAAATTACCAGCCCTAAAATCGCCACGAAAATCTAATTAAACCCTCAAACTTAATCAAGTTTAAAAAACACAGAGAAAAAAAAACATTTAGCAATTTGTTCTTCCATTATGGATGAAACCTGTTTATAATGGATTCCACGACTCCAGTGTCACTTTATATCCAGGACTAGGGAATATTAAGTGTGTAATACAGGGCTTGGCTCCAAGATTACAATAAACCAACAGAGGTTTGAGCTGGGAAAAGAAAGAATTATCCCTGCTGGGGAACAAGTGAAATAGAGAAGCAGGAGAGGAGTTTGCTGGAAGACATTCAGAGCAGTTTGAAAAACGCCAAAGATTAGGGGGAAAGAAGGGAAACCTGTTAATTTATGGTTCATTTGTTTTATTAATCTATTTAACAGGCAAGTGGGGCAGGATGGTTGGATTCAAGGCTGGGAAAAAGTCAGAAGCTGGAAAAGCAGTGAAAGTTGTTGGTTTGGATAACTCAAAGTTTGTGGAATCACAGAATGGTTTGGACTGGGAGGAACATCCCATTCCAACCCCCTGCCATGGGCAGGGACACCTCCCACCATCCCAGGTTGCTCCACGCCCCGTCCAGCCTGGCCTTGGACACTTCCAGGGATGGGGCAGTTGAGCTTTAAGTTAAAAAATCCAAGCTTGGTAAAAACTGTGCCAGACAGATCCAAGCTCTTCCTCCCCCAGTGCCCTGAATTCAACAGTTCCACAGATTCTTCAGGACAAAGGAATGAAGTGTAAACGTGGCTGAGCAGTGACAGGACACAGCCAAGGGGGACAGGAGAGGTCTTTGCAGGGAGGCTTCAGGAGGACCTTGAAACCCCTTCCAGGGTCTAAAGGGGCTCCAGGAGAGCTGGAGAGGGACTTGGAACAAGGCCTGGAGGGACAGGACACAGGGAATGGCTTCCCAGTGCCAGAGAGCAGGGATAGATGGGATATTGGGAAGGAATTGCTGGCTGGGAGGGTGGGGAGGTACTGGCATAGGTTGCCTAGAGAAGCTGTGGCTGCCCCTGGATCCCTGGAAGTGTTCAAGGCCAGTTTGGAGCAACCTGGGCTAGTGGAAGGTGTCCCTGCCCATGGCAGGGGGTGGCACTAGATGATCTTTAAGGTCCCTTCCACCCCAAACCATTCTGGGATTCAACACTCAGCACATTTGCCTCGTAACTGCAGCACAAACATTAAAACCCTTCTAATTTTCCAGCACCATCAACACGTGGCCCAGCGTGCAAACCCTGCCAGCAACCAGCTGCAAAAACCAGCCTGAAGTTTCCCTTTCTCTCACTGGGCTGAGCCATTCCTGGTGTTCAATCAGTGTCATCACCCTCGATTTATTCCCTGTGCCTGGACAGCCCAAGTTATCCAGAGAAGAGGGTTTTAATAAGGATCATATTCCAATGTTGGAAGTTGTGGTCTGGCCGTGTACTTATTAAAAACCACAGCAAGGCAGAACTTGAAATGCATTTAAAAGGAAAGGAAAACCAGATAATCCAAAGAAAAAAAAACCCAAAAACCAAATCAACACTTAAAAGAAAAGAAAAACCAGGCACTTCTTGCCTGTGTAAGGGAAAGAAGTTTCCCTTGACCAGCCAAGTCAGGGAATTCCTTGATTTGGTCCCGTAACACCTGATTAGGAGTTGCTAAGCCATCAATCAAAAACCTCGTTAGGCATTAATCACAGGAGCTTCCAGCAAGATTTATGAGTGACTGCAAAGTCTGCAACACCCCATCCATCTCCAGCGAGGAGCCGGAGTTCGGCTCCGCGGTCGGATCCTGCCATCCGTGGGGCGTGTTTACATCGGTCAAACCAACCAACCTGGCCAGGAAACGGGACAAAGAGCTCCTTCTCCCAAAGACTGCTCTTTGGGAGGGAAAATTAATACCCAGTGTTTTATTGGAAAAGCAATATTTCTGGGTTTGGAGCCTCAATTAAACCCTCAGGTTCCAAAAGGTCACGTCGGCACGTGCGGCCTGTCCATCACCTCGAGTTGATAACACTCAAAGTCCTCCTGAACTGCAACATTGGGGCAAGACCACATTTTGCTTCTGTGACTCTCCAGACCCACGTTTTCCTGCTCTGGCTGAGCTCCACAACAAGCTGGATAAGTTCTTATCATGCCCAAGACTGACCTGTGAGCAAAGCGCGGGCAGGAAAACACACCCGGCCACGGCGACAGCTGAATTAATTCCTATTTTGCACCCCTGGTGAGGTTCTAAAAGAGAGCTGAGCTCTGAATAAGCTTTATTCTCTCAGTTAAAAGCTTTAGTTGGTGTTTCACATCCTCACACACTCTGAGTCGAGATGGATGTAATCCTGGAGCCAAGCCCTGTATTACACACTTAATATTCCCAAGTCCTAGATATAAAGTGACACCAGAGTCGTGGAATCCATTAAACCCTCAAACTTAATCAAGTTTAAAAACACAGAGAAAAAACATTTAGCAATTTGTTCTTCCATTATGGATGAAACCTGTTCAGTCCCAGAATTATAAAATGGTTTGGGGTGGAAGGAACCTTAAGGATCATCCAGTGCCACCTCTGACCATGGGCAGGGACACCTTCCACTATCCCAGGTTGCTCCAACCCGGCCTTGGACACTTCCAGGGATCCAGGGGCAGCCACAGCTTCTCTGGGAAATCCATTCCAGCCCCTCCCCACCCTCCCAGCCAGCAATTCCTTCCCAATATCCCACCTATCCCTGCCCTCTGGCCCTGGGAAGCCATTCCCTGTGTCCTGTCCCTCCAGGCCTTGTCCCCAGTCCCTCTCCAGCTCTCCTGGAGCCCCTTTAGGCCCTGCCAGGGGCTCTCAGCTCTCCCTGGAGCCTTCTCTTCTCCAGGGGAACATTCCCAGCTCTCCCAGCCTGGCTCCATAAACCACCTCCCTCACAAAACCACAACACACTCCACACCATCAACTCTGGTTTTCAACATCCTTCCTATATTTGGGGTGGCCACAAAATCAAAGGAAAACCAGACCACTGATTTTTTAAGGGTGAATGGGATGACCAGGTAGTTATTGGCCTCTCTCCCTCATATTGATCAGGGACAATATCACAGAAGAGATGGTGGAAGACTCTATTAAGAAAGAATTAAGGGAGAATAACAGAATTCATGTCCAGCAACACGGATTTGCAGGAGATGGATCCTGGTTGATGTATTCTTATGATGGTGACAAATTCAGCTTTAAATAAACAGAAGGAGCTGAAGTTTTATGCCCACCAAAGATGTGACAAAAGCCAAAGCACTAAAAGTCAACACACAAATCTGGGCAGTTGCACGACCACGTTCAACCAGAAACGAGAACATCGTCGACACTGGATTTTGCAGGGTCCCAGAAATCTTAATTCCTCTTTTTGTCCTCTGTATTCCAAGAGAAACACAAGAGTATCTCAGAATCCTTTTCTTCTGTTGGACAGAAATCTAATTTTCAGTCTAAGTTCAATTCATCTTCGTTTTTAAAACAACAGTTATTAGAAGTGGCTGAATCAATAAAAGCACATGGAAGTGCTGTTGCCCAGAGAAGCTGTGGATTCCTCATCCCTGGAAGTGTCCCAGGCCAGGTTGGGGCTTGGAGCAACCTGGGAGAGTGGAAGGTGTCCCTGCCCGTGGCAGGGGGTGGAACTGGATGATCTCTGAGGTCCTTTCCAACTCAAACCATTCCATGATTCTGTAAGAGTGCCTGCAGCAACCCCTTTCTGGACTGAATGGATCTGAACTTCTCCTGGCTCCACATTCCTATGGATAAAATTACTACAGAAGGTTCATTAATTATAATATTTCTGGGGGAAAATGGTAAATAATAAAGTGAACACAGAAAATCCCATTCTCCTGTTACGCTTTTTATTATTATTTTTAGTAATATAATCATGGACTGTAAAAATTTCGATGTCAGCAGAGGTAAATCTCTCCTTCTAGGGAAAAGAAAAGGAAGTGGTTATCTACAGGATTATTGTGCAACATTGCCTCTACAAATTTGGGAATATTAAGGATAATGGGTATTAATTATCTCCTCGGGAATAGAGCTTTGTCAGAAGTAAACGTTTAGAGCATCGCTCCTGTGTTGGTCTCACATCTGGAATGCAAATCAAACCCTGGCATTCACAAACCAAGGGATCAGGGAAAAGGGGGTGGAAGGTGCATAAAAGCAGCCTGGAAGGTGTTCAAAGGCTGGAAAACAGGACTTAGAGCAACACTCCAAGAGCTCCACGAGCTCGGCCTCGTTAGCGGAGCCACGAGCAGGCTCAGGGGTGGCTGGATCACCCTGGGCATGACACAGGGCTGATCAAACAGCTGCACTAATGAACCCTTCACACCATTCCAAAGGCTGGGATGGTGAAGCTGGACAGGCTGTGAGGAAGGATTGGGCACCCAGAGTTCATTGACTGTGGATATCAAAGGGGACAGTTTGTTGTCTGTCACTGATTCCTCTTTCCCCCTCCCAGTCAGGACTGGAGCCTTTCTGAAGCATGGGAATTAATTCCAGAAAGTCCCAGGGCTTTCTAGGGGTCGAGCAAGAAGGCACAAGAACTTCTTATCATCAGGAAATCTCAATAAAGCTATTCCATCATCCATAAAATCCCAGAATGGTTTGGCTTGGAAGGGGCCTTAAGGATCATCCAGTGCCACCCCCTGCCACGGGCAGGGACACCTTCCACTAGCTCAGGTTGCTCCAACCTGGCCTTGGACACTTCCAGGAATCCAGGGGCAGCCACAGCTTCTCTGGGAAACCCATTCCAGCCCCTCCCCACCCTCTCAGCCAGGAATTCCTTCCCGATATCCCACCTAAATCCCCTCTCCTTCAGCTTAAAGCCACCCAGTGCCAGCTCCAAGGCTCCTCCTCCTCCAGGGTTCCAAGCCCCACCTTCCCAGCACCTCCAGTGCCCACTTCCAGTTGAGATGAGAACCAAAACCAGCTGCTGGTGAGGTTTGTGGTCGGGGAACAGGTTTGTGCCAGTGGAAAATTCTCCCCCAGGCCTGTCCTTGGCACAAAAGTCCAACTGGAGGCTGCTTTGCTTGTGGGGTGAGGAAAATGCAAGAGGTAAAACCCCCTGGCAATAACCCAGAGCATCTGGGAATGTCTCTGGCATTTTGCAGCAACTGAAAGCAAGGTTTATCTTCAGCTTCCTGCTTTGCTACACCGGGCAGAGGGAGAACAGCTGGGATTTCAGGTGTGGGAGGCACTGTGGGCTCCTCCCGAGCTGTGCCGGCCCCTGGGAAGGCTTTGGAGTCACGTATTAAAGTCAGAGCAGGCAGGAGGAACCAGCAGCTGAGATCACAAAAAGCAGGAGAGGGATTTCCCAAGGGGATTTCAATGAGGAAAGCTGGTTAAAAAAACCCAGACCAGCAGGTTCAAATCATCCCACACCCTCTGGTTCAGAGGGGACAGCAAACGCTGAGGGAACACGCGACGCTCCTGAGGGATGGACACCCAGCTACAGATGATTCCAGGGGCAAGGAGAGCAACTGCAAATGAATCCCAGAAGGAAAAAAAGCTGGGAATTCAAGTGGGATGCACTGCTGTGACACTGTGTAAACACAGGGAAGAGGTAGCTGGAAGGGGGGGGTTGGAATTACAGGATGTTTCGGGTCCCTCCCAACATAAACCACACCGTGATTCCAGGCTCTGGAGATGGGATTCACCCCTTGCAAAGTGCCAGAACCAGGCAGGGAAAGCTGTGGCACTGTGAGACAACACTCTGTAGCTAATTACCCAGTAATTAGCTGGATTAAAAGTCTTGATAATTAAAACGCTGCAGTGATTGTGGAATTTCAGTTAAAAAAAAAAAAAAGAGGAACCATTAATTGAATTCCAAGAACAGAGTTTTCCTGTATCAGTTTTAGCACGTGGAGAACGTGGGCTCAAACACACCAAAGGGGAGCCTGAAAGAGCAAACCCCAATTTTTAGGGGCCCTGAACATCATTTAATGCAGCACAACCTGCTGCATTATATCTAATCTTGTGGCTACTCAAATTCGTTTAACACAGCAATAAAAACCCTCCCAGAATTCATTCTCTCCAGGCACTGCCCAATTCCATTCTTGCACAAGAAGAATTCCTTTTGTTTTTCATTTTTGGGAAGAGGTAAAGAATCCCCCCCCCTCCCCAGAACTCTTGACAGATAATGCCATCAGTGCTCCCCTCGTTATCAGTGCTAATTGGGACCGAGCACAGCTCTTCCTGCAGCCCTGGGAATGTGCACCTCCCTCCAGGGAGAGAGGGAAGGAGGGAACAAACCTCAAAACTGCTTTAAAACCACCACTTTGCCAGAGCTGTCGTGGTTGGCAACGAGCCCTACCCTGCTCGGGTGGCTTTGGGCAGTTTAAAACCAGCAGCTTTTCATTCCACAGGCTTCTGATGACACATGTGGGGGCTTTATAACCTCACTCTGCACCACAAGCTCTGGTTCACCCTCTCCCTCTTCACAGGGGCTGCCACAGCAGTTCCTAAATCCAGCAGGAAAGGGACCCTGGATCAGTCACCATTCCAATGGAGAAATCAGTCACCATTCCATTCCATTCGAGTGTTCCCTAATTCCCTCTGATGACACATCACTGTTACATCATTTTGCCCTCATGAGATCCCACCTGGAATATTGTTGTGTCCAGGTCTGGAGTTTACAGGACGAGAAAGATGTGGAGCTGCTGGAGCAAATCCAGAGGAGGCCACGGAGCTGCTCCAGGGGCTGGATTCCCTCTGCTCTGGAGCCATGATAGGAGAGCTGGGAATGTTCCCCTGGAGAAGAGAAGGCTCCAGGGAGAGCTGAGAGCCCCTTGCAGGGCCTAAAGGGGTTCCAGGAGAGCTGGAGAGGGACTGGGGACAAGGCCTGGAGGGACAGGACACAGGGAATGGCTTCCTAGTGCCAGAGGGCAGGGATAGGTGGGATATTGGGAAGGAATTGCTGGCTGGGAGGGTGGGGAGGGACTGGAATGGATTTCCCAGAGAAGCTGTGGCTGCCCCTGGATCCCTGGAAGTGTCCAAGGCCAGGTTGGAGCAACCTGGGCTAGTGGAAGGTGTCCCAGCTCATGGCAGGGGTGGCACTGGATGATCCTTAAGGTCCCTTCCAACCCAAACCATTCCATGATTCTGGGACTGAACAGATTTAAAGTGAAACCCTGGTCCTGCTACAAACCCCAAAACAATTATTACAACAAAAGAGGAACAAACACTGATGACAAATTTATTTAAGCCCCCAGGAGTCATCTTGACTGACTGGCTCATAAAACAAATGGAGAGGGTTTATTTTTCTCCAGGCACCTTCAGCTGCTCTGCAAACACAAGAGTGCACTGGCAGAAGTGATCCCAGTTACAAGGCCACTTCCTCATTTTGGGATCAGGTTCTTTAACACCAACACCAAACACAAAATAAAGGAAGAAAAATAAATCCTGGTGTAGAGTTTTTGGCAAGTAAATCCAATCAGCTTCAGGGCAGTAACTTGTAAGTGCTGTGAGTGTTTGAGGAGCAGATAAAAACATCTCTGTGTGTGTAAGAATACATGTGGGGGTCTATATATGTGTGTATTTACATATTGTGGATAGACATATATATATATACACACACAAGGAGGGGAGATTTAGATGGGATATTGGGAAGGAATTCCTGGCTGGGAGGGTGGGGAGGCCCTGGCACAGGTTGCCCAGAGAAACTGTGGCTGCCTCTGGATCCCTGGAAGTGTCCAAGGCCAGGTTGGAGCAACCTGGGAGAGTGGAAGGTGTCCCTGCCCATGGCAGGGGGTGGAATCAGATGGGCTTTAAGTTCCCTTCCAACCCAAACCATCCTGTGACTTTATTCTCTGTGGATCTTCAGCACATGCTCCTTCTGATGTGACTGGGAAGGTGGGAAAATACCACCCAACACGGTCCAGGACAATCCAGAGGGTGGAGAACAAGCCAACTGCTCCAAAATGGACCAAAACACAATGAACTTCACCAGAAAGGTGTAATTCCCACCTGCTTCACAGGTGGCACAAAAGAAAGGATTTTCCTGAAAGATTAAATCCCACTTGCAGCAGGACTGGACATTCCTGCTCTGCAAGGATAATTTAGCTGAGCTTCAGTGGCTCTGCACAACTGGCAGGTGGGGAAGAACACAGAAATTTCTATTTACAACTGAGGTGAAGCTAAACATTTTGAAATCCCAAAGAAGCAGGATCTATTCCCTCAGGTTTATTGCCTGCCACTCCCTCACCTTCCAGAGCATCCTGCCAGGGAAGGATTTAATGCCCAGGAGAAAGAGGGCTGTGCTGAACCCACCTGGGCTGAGCTTCTGCAGCTCAAAGGGGCCCAGAAAATGCAGCAAAGAAAGGAGCAAAAACTAAAGCAAAAAGGGCAGATTGCTGCTTAAATATCACCCATGTTCACTGCTGGGTAATACAGAATATTCCATGTATTCCATGCCTCCAACTAATTGCTGAAGACATCCTGCCCCGGTGTAGATGGTGCCAGTGCTGTGCCCTCAGCCTTCATTAAATGCCAGCTCTTAATAACAGACTCCACAAGGGCTTTAATTGCATTTAGTGCAGCTTCTGAACTTTAAAAGTTGTTAATCAGATTCCCATGTAAATGGAATGACGAGGAAAAGGTTAAGTACAGGTGCCTGAAATTTCAGCAGTCGAGGACGTATCGCCCTTACCAGGAGAGGAGAAAAACTCCCACCCCTGACAGGAACTAAACATCTTAATTAAATACTCACAAGTGCAGCACTTATTTCAGTGTGAAGTTCTATTTTCAAATGTCAAACTTAATCAGGCACTTGACGGAAACGTGCGACGTCCCCGCGGCTCACGGGGGAGGAAAAATCCCCGGCATTTGTTCGTTCCCTTGGGAGACACCCGCACATCTCCCAGCCCTCGGCTCCTTGGGTCCAGTTCTCCGAGCTGCTCGTCCCCACCAGCGAGGAGGAGAGTTTGATGGCTGTAAAACTGCAGGATTCCAAGGGGGGAGGGAATGGGATGTAACATCCTTCAGCCTGTCGGCTCCCCTCGCTCGCTCCGTTTATCCACGAGGGGCCTCATAAATCTGACACGCAGAGATTTATTCCCCTCCGGGGCGCAGCCCATCAATTAGCACCGCTCAAAAGTACACAAACTTCTCCAGCAGGAGGAAATCCAGCCTGTCTGCACCGTGCTTGGCTGCCAAATCCTGCTGGGAGCATCCGGAGCGCCGCCTTCTGCTCCCGAACCCGCGCCCTGAGCCAGCTGGGGGGTTCCAAACCCACCGGTTCGAGCCCTGGGTCCCTCTCTCGTGCTGGGAATTCACCTGATTTGCACATTCATAACCTACAGAGCCACTAGAACCCACAGATAAACTCATTGTGTCGCTCAGACACAAGTCCAAGCCACACTCAAAGGTTGGATTTGATGATTCAGAGGTTGGAATTGATGACTTACAAGGTTGGACTCGACGATTCCAAGGTTGGACTTGATGATCTCAGAGGAATTGATTCTGTGATTCTTTAAACCTGAGTTAAGATCTCTTCTAATTACCCAGGACTCCACTCTCTGATCTCAGCTCATTTGCAGGGATAGATGGATTTAGTTATCCCTGTGTGCATCCTGCACATCCTGAGAGGGCTGTCCCCCCCTCTGGGGGATCCATGACAGGATGTTTTGTGCCAAAACACCATTAAATAAGTATTTTGTGCAACTCAGGCTTCAAATCCTAATCTGAGGGACCAGCAGCTGCACCTGGGATTAGCTCAGAGGCTGGAGAAGGGATTTCAGGACTTTGCCATGGATCATAAAGACTCTGGGATCAGCTGCCAGGGAGACTGACCCATCTGTGTCACACACATGATAATTTAACTGTGTTACAAATGAATTAGCAAACACCTTTATATCCCATCATGCATGTTAATTAAATAATTAACCCCCCCCACAACTAGCAGTCTGAATATTTGTCTAAATAAAATAGCTAAAAAAAAAAAATCGCATCCATTTTTCCAGAATTAATATTTAAAGCTGGATTTTGAGCCTGAGCTGTTTTTTAATGACAAACTACACCCGATTCTGAGATAACGGATTTTTTCCAATAAATTTTATAGCAACTGGGAGGGGAAAATCACCCTGGAAAAGACATGTCTAGTTGGAGGTGAGTGTAATAAATACAACCCAGAGCAGTGGGAGCTGCAGAGATGGACAAATAGTGAGGAAGAACCGGTCTAAGGAGAGGGAAAGTTAATCAAAGCAAGTAAGAGCCACCAGTTTTTTGCCTCATCTTCTTCCAGATCAATTAAAACACATCTTTGTGGTGACTTGACAAAAGGAGGGGGAGCAGGGAAACTTCCATCCCCAGGAAACTCCCACCCACCTCTTGGAAATCTGCTGCTGCAACAGGACACATCACCCACAGAAGGGATTTACCAACCGGTGTCGGGCTCGTGGAGGAGGAAAAGTGGAGTAAAAAAAAGGAAATTTGCTACAGTTACACTCAGTGTTGTTGCTTCATTACACATAAAAGGCTTTTAAACAGATGTTACAGGAAAGGCTGTGACGCCGCATTTAGAAAATCCCACGTTTTCCCAATTTCATCTCCCGCACGTCAGAACTGACTTTCAGATCTCACTTTTTTTTTTTAAGATTTAAGGCCCTGGCAGCACCCAGCCCTGGTTAACAAGCACCAGACTGACCAGAAGTTGGTTTTCTGAGTCTTTAAAGGCACGTTGGCATCTCCTGAGTGACCAAACCCTTGAAGATCCGACCGCCCCCGATCCTACGGCTGCGACCCGGAGAGAGGGATGGCCCAGAAAATGAGTTCATGAAGAGTTTCCACAAAGGAACAGCGAAATTCCAGGGTGGAAATGGAGGTTTCTGAACGAGCCCAGTGACACCAAGAGGTTGATGAAAGTTCCCCTTTGACACTGAGCCAGCAGCCACCATTTCAAGCCCAGCTTTAAGGCCGGGGACACCTTTGAAAGGACATCAGAACCAGAGACACTCTTTGTCAAACTTACAGTAACCCACTGCTTTCTATTCATCCCGTTCCCAAGAGCTTGGAGGTGAGTGGCAGTGCTGGCAGCACTGGTTTTGGAGGCTTCATATCCCCTGAGCTTGTCCCAGAAATCCCTGTATCTGCAGAGCTTCAGGGGCTCTGTTATTCCAAATGCTGTGGTGCCAGAGGGGGGAGCTCACAGCATAGACAAGATTCCCGTTTTCAGGCTTGGGGGAAAAAAACCAGCTTAAATTTCCAGTTGTTTACAGCGTGAGCCATTCCAGCTTAATAAAGCATCCATCAGGATTGCTCCCTTCTGCCTCTGTTGTTGCTCTATAAAGGTGCAGCAAAGGGCCACCAAAATGCCACCATAAAGCAGATTATAATGTTCAGGAACATGTTCCATTCCAACAGATCCTTGAATGCCTTTCTGCATCAGGGAGCCTTTTCCTCCCCCTTCCATCAGCTTCTCAAATGAAGCCAAACAGCACCACTTGCACCTAATGATTCCCAGGACCTTGTAATGGGATTAGGAAAAACACCATCATTAGTTTCAAGGAGGGATGTGACCTTCAGGACATTCCTTACTCCTGGCTTTAAAGGGATGGAGCGGGAACAGTGAAATTAAATCCTACACAGGGACCAGGAATGGGTAGGGAGAAGCAAGAGGCTTTAAATTCCAAAACAGGGATTATCTTTCCTCCTTATTAACAGCAGGTAAAAAAAGCCACTCGATTATCAGGATGAAACCTGGAACAGAGAAGGAAAAAGCAGGCTGGGAGAGCTGGGGGGGTTCCCCTGGAGAAGAGAAGGCTCCAGGGAGAGCTGAAAGCCCCTTGCAGGGCCTAAAGGGGCTCCAGGAGAGCTGGAGAGGGACTGGGGACAAGGGATGGAGGGACAGGACACAGGGAGTGGCTTCACACTGGAAAAGGGTAGATTTGGGTGGGATATTGGGAAGGAATTGCTGGTTGGGAGGATGGGGAGGCCCTGGCCCAGGTTGCCCAGAGAAGCTGTGGCTGCCCCTGGATCCCTGAAAGTGTCCAAGGCCAGGTTGGGAAGGGGCTTGGAGCAACCTGAGCTAGTGGAAGGTGTCCCTGCTCATGGCAGGGGGTGGCACTGGATGATCTTTAAGGTCCCTTCCAACCCAAACCATTCTGGGTTTCTCTGACTATACAAGACAGAGCCTTCCTTGTTAAGCTCTTGGCCCAACAAAAGCCAGTTTTAAGGAAGCATCGACCCTCAAACCATCCCGTGCCACAGCCCGGGGGGACACTATGGGCTGTCCCCCGACACCCAACTGGGTGACCCCCCATTCACACCAGTGAGCAGCACCAGTTCTGCTGCTCCCACAGTCCTGCCAGTGCCCTTCAGCTCTTCCAAGGATTCTCAGGACGACCCACCTGAGGCCTCCGGCTGGGAAGCGCCGAACCCTCAGCTTAATCTCCAAAGTAATTCCCAGCCCTGAGAACTCCCTGTGCCCTGTTGGAGCCCATTCCGTTTGGCAAGTGCTCCAATTATTTTAGCTCCAATTTCTCCAGCAAGACCTCCAGCACCACTTTTGTTTACTGAGAGCACCGTAAGGGGCTCCCGGAGTCGCTCCCGTGCCTTCCAATATCCAGCCCAACCATGCATGTCATTGTTTCCCGCAGCAAAAACAGTCCTTTGGATTGCCAAAAGGAAGTGTAAATGCAATAGCAACAGGGATCCATTTTAAAGCTAAAAGCCTGACATTAAAAAAAAAAACAATTTGTATTTTTATAGGGTCTAAAAAACATCCTGGTGCCGCTGCTCACAAAGGAGCATCTCCTGAAAAAAGCTGGGACGTCTCCACCCAGCCTTTTGCCTTTTTTTTTGAGCTTCTGTCATTCTTTGAGATGTAAATCCATCCCTGTTTTTCCCAACAGGAATCCCAGAGCCTGGTCCTCAAATCCCACCTCCCATGAACATCCCGAGGCTGCTGCCACACGGTCAGTTTTTAAGGATAATAAAGGGTAATATTCTTTGCTTGCACAGTAGAGGTGGGGCTTGGTTTGGTTTGAAAACTGAAGGAACAGGGGTAAAATAAATCATGGCAGCAAAAAATCTGAGCCAGAGGGTTGGATCTTTGAATCCAGGTTCCAATCTCCCTGAATATTCATTTTCCTGGCATCGAGCAACAAAGACGGGGACGGATCAGTCCAAACACAAGTGACAGGAGCAAAAAGACACAGTGCATGTGTTTAACACCCTCACCACAGCCAAGACTGAATCCCGACATCCAAACCCAGGTCCCGGTTCACACGGAATTCTTTGGGATGTGTGGCAGGGGAATGCCACAGGGGGGAGCCAGGATAAAGCAGATGGCTGAGCAGCAATTCCAGCCAGTTTTCCTCCTGCTGAAGTGCTGCTTTCTCAGGAGAAAAGCTGCCACTACCTCGGTAAATTCTGCCCTTTGAGATTCAACCACCCCCCCCCCCCCCCTTCCCTGCACCAATTCCCTCCTACTCCTAAACTTCTGAAATTAAAAGGATATTTATTTACTCAGGATGCTGCACAGACACCACCCCTCACTTATTAAAAAAAAAACCCTTTCTTGCATCCTTTGTAACACAAAAAAACCCCAAGAGGACCGTCAGGATATAAGTTTACATGTCCAGTTATGTCGTGGTACATTTAACATATATAAATATAACTTTTTAAAAAAAGCTAATTACCACATGCCTTCAAACCACGAACAATTAGAAGAAACAAAGAGACAAACCTACATTAACTCGTCTCCATTTCAGATAATTACTTGTGAGGGTTTTTAAGACATCTGTGACCCACAGGGGAGTCTGTGAATTTACTGTCTTCTGCCACCTAATAACGTTGAGAGTTCCCTCTTTATTGGTGTGTGACACCAAGCTCTAAAAAAAGCTGTTCCAGTTAACAGAATTATTTTCAAATACATTAAAAAAAAATATCCCAGTTAAAAAAAAAAACCATGACAACAGTCCAGAGAAGTTGAGGGAGAAGAGAAGGATGGAAGAAGTTCCATCATTCAGCTGGACAACACAGTAGGGAGATTCATCCTTTTATTTCCAAGGGATAAAATGGGGAAGCTTTGGAGAGACCACACAGGGTGGGACAAAGCTACTGGCCCCAGGAATCCAAGAGATCCGGGGAGTATTTATAAATATCCTGAGGACACAGATGGATCTGTGACACGGCAAACAAAAAAATCCACGTCCACGGGTTCCAGTCAAACAAAGGAAAGGCAACAGGCACATTTTAAACACACCGTGCACTTGAAAACCTACAGACACACAAATCACTGTCAAGTCTGAGCCAGCAGCTCCCAAGTGCTTCCTTATTCCCTTCCATTAGTCTGCTGCCTCTCCCAAGATCCTATCAGTCACAAATGGAGCACTAATATATACCTTTATTTCCAAAAGTTGAAATGCATCACAGTCCAAGTGTAAATAATTGATAAATCAAGGCAAGGAAGATGCTGGTGCGTGGCTGCAACGAGGGTGAAGCTTTTAAGAGGAGGAGGATGGGGCACATCCATAAAAACACACCCAGTTCCCACTGCCAAGGGAGAGTTCACAGGGAAACCACCCCCCCCACACCTCCTCCTTCAGATTCCCTTGATTTTAATATTGGTCCTTCAAGCAAAAGCTCATTTTAATCCAATTTTAATGTCACTCGAATTCTTACAAATAAGGAGACCACACAGGGAGCTGATGATTTTAATTCTGGCACTTAAATCACAAGTGAGAAGTTGAAATGCAACGGGTGCCCTCCCTCCTTCGGTAATTCCACATTTAATTGCCGCGTCTTGTTCTCCCGAATCCCAACCTCCAAGGCAGTGCTTGGAACTAAAACAGGCAAAGTCTCAAAGCTCTGATAACCCACAAACAGGTGGACTGGCTCTCTGGCAGCACAACAATCCCAGTGATTTTCCAGGAAGCACAGAAAACCGGGAGACTGAGAGATCACCTGGTCTGTCTCCACGTCACCGTCACGTCTGACACAGGTTTGGAAGTTTTTAGGGATGCAAAACCACAACAGAACAGCCCTAAATCACTCCCTGGTTACACTCACTGGACACTGGGGTAGAAGGACAAATGTTGGAGTCTCTCTTGCTGGTTTCAACTCAGTATTTCCTATGGGATTGTATCCTGGGAAACACAATTCCACTCCTCTGTTCCACTCTCTTGATGTATTTGAAAGCAAAGGCCTCCTTCCACCTCTCAGCCATCTTATCCATAAATGGGTTGTTCCTCTGGAGCTCAAGTCATTTTTATTCCTCAGTTTCTGATCCCAGAATCACGGAATTGTTCAGGTTGGAAAAGGCCTCCGAGATCACCGAGTCCAACTATCAACCAGCACCACCAGGTTCACAATTAAATCACCTCCTCAGGTGCCACACCCACATGTTTTCTGGACACTTCCAGGGATGGGGAGGACTCCACCCCTGCCCTGGGCAGCTGTGCCAGGGCTTTACAACCCTTTCCAGGAAGGAATTCTCCCCAATATCCAACCTAAACCTCCCCTGGTGCAACTTGAGGCCGTTCCCTCTCCTCCTGTCCCTTGTTCCCTGGAAGCAGAGCCCGATCCCCACGGCTTTGGAAGGTTCTCCCTCTGCTTCCCTGACTCCTTTTCTTAAAAGGCTGTGTCTAGATTTGCCTTTTTATGCTTTTCCAGAATCACCAGAGATTTCTGAAAGACCTTATTTTCCTTGGAGGAAGGTGTTGCTCATGCTGTGGTTATCATGGAGCAAGAGGAAGGGCAATGGTGATGACCAAGGGCAGGTTAAGGGGGGGGAAAATACAAAAAAAGACAGATAAAAATAAAATTAAACACCACAAGTTCTCTAATCTCCTTATTTAAATTTAACAGGATCCCTAAAGTAATAATGAGATATATATAATATTATTTTATATATATATATATATAAATAATGATATAATAATCATTCATTTCATGTGTCAATCTGCCCATAACAAACTCGTGTGAAACACAGGGTGGTTGTGACACATTTTATGAGCAAAGATTCCCCCCAAGTGCCTCCATTTTTCAGGCCATTTCTAGTTATAAATTATAATCCCACAAAAAGACAATAAATCATGAAGCAGTGGTGGAGTCACCATCCCTGGAAGCCCAAAAAACGTGTGGATGTGGTGCTTGGGGACACGGTTGGTCGCTGGATTGATGATCTTAAAGGTCTTTTCCAACCTTCACGATCCAAAGGTTCCACGAACATGGACCTTGGCAGAGGGAGTATGGATTCCACATGAACTCAGCATGAAAAACCTACCACTTTTTACCCTTTAACTGCCCTGTACTTTCAATGAAGACTCTTTTTTTCATCCCTGGAGTGTCCAAGGTCAGGTTGGATGAGGCTTGGAGCAACCTGGGATAGTGGAAGGTGTCCCATGGTAGGGGCTGGAATGAGATGGTTTTTAAGGTCCCTTCCAACCCAAACCATTCCATGATTTTATGTTCTTGGAGTAGGAAGAATCAGGAACTGCCTCCTGCCCTTCCCCACCCACCCATTATTTTAACATCCCTCCTTATCTGTTCTTTTCCAAAGGGAAACAAAGCCAACTTTTCCAGCCTCTCCTCACACAGTGTAACTGTGACCCTCTCCCAAGTCCCTCTTGTCCTGCAAAATCCTCCAAGGTGAGCCCACACAACTCCTGCCAGGCACCTAATGAGACTTAAACCATATATTTCTATAAAAAACAATATAAAATTTAATTTGCCATCCATCCTTTACAACCCCCCCACCACCACCACCTCCCAGTTTGGACACGTTCAGAGCCTTCTGGGAAGGACACCTGATTTCCTGCCTTTTGTTTCACTGAGAACCAAGGAAGTCCCAACAAATAGTTTTATTTCCCCCCCCTCAAAATGCGCTTCTTTAAACACCTCACAGGTCCATCAGTCCCCAAATAACTCAGAAGATTTCGTGGGAGGCATCAAAACTTGCTGTCACACCCTGCACAGCCCTTTTTTTTTGCAGCCTGGTCACCACCACCAGGAGGATGATCCCAAAAAACACAGTTAACCTTTCTTCCTTCCATGATGATAATAATTCTTCAGTGATTCTCACTTTACATCTCCTGGTCAGTCTTTTGATCAATTAAAAAAAAAAAAACAAAAAAACAACAAGATAACCTTGTAGCCAAGTTCTTTATCCATTTCAAGCGCGCTGAGTGATGAAATAAATAAATAAAACCTCCCCAAGAGCCAATTTTTCTGCTACATAAATAATTTGTGGGCTCTTTTGTCCATGTAAATAAGACATTTCTGCTTATTCCCTGTCCCTCAGCCGGAGGCTTTAAGAGATCTTTACTGGCAGCTCAGTAACTTCATACTTCTCCTTCCTAAAAAAAAAAAAATAAAAAAAAAATAAAAGTCTCCTGACACTGCCTTGGAGCTTAAATTAATTCCCAAGTTCCTTCTGAAGCCTCCAGCTCTGCCTGGATGTTTTTATTCCCAGAAGGGAAGAGTTTCTGGGCACCTTCCCTGTCTGCACTCTCAGAACTCCAGTCTGGTTTCACAGAAATCACTTCTCTTTCCCAGAATGTTTTCTTTTTTTTTTTTTTACACATAATCTTGTACAACTCAACAAACCCCTCAGCCCTTTCTGCAAGGTCTTGTCTTGCTTTTCGGGGTCTAATTAATGATACATCCAACAGGTTTGATCCTTAGAACTCCCAACGGTCGCCTTCGTTTCCCTCCTACTCTCTCCTCCCCAAAATATCTCAGTTTTATCAGCTTTCCCAGGGCCTGACTGCTTAAATTTCAAGTGATTTGTGCCAAATAAACACACCTCCAGCCTTGGCAGCCGGAGCTGTTTATCTGTTTGATGCTTTAGTGTTTATCTAGTTGATGTTTTCCTTCCTGCTCCAAGGGAAGATCTTCCCAAGACCGGACAGGTGAAAACCAGCAGCCAACGAGGAGTTTTGCTTCCCTCGCCCGTTTAGGACTTTGCAATTTGGCTTTTGCTTTGCCCTCCTTTTCTGTGTGTTTTGTTCTGTGACACCCACCCTGTTCCTCTGGATGTTTACTCATGGAATACCCTGAGCTGAAAGGGACCCACAAGGATCACGGATCCAACTCCTGGCCCTGCACAAACACCCCAAAATCCCACAGAGCGTTGTCCAAACACTCCTTAAGCTCTGGCACCACTGCCCTGGGGAGCCTGTCAGTGCCCAACCACCCTCTGGGGGAAAGACCTTTCCCTAAAATCCAACCTAAAATCCACCCTGAACTCCCTGACTTTCCATTAAAGGAGAAATCCCACTCGAGGAGTTTTGCCAACGAGTTTTGCTTCCTTTGCCTGTTTAGGACTTTGCAATTTGGCTTTTGCTTTGCCCTCCTTTTCTGTGTGTTTTGTTCTGTGACACCCACCCTGCTCCTCTGGATGTTTACTCATGGAATACCCTGAGCTGAAAAGGGACTCACAAGGATCACGGATCCAACTCCTGGCCCTGCACAGACACCCCAAAATCCCACAGAGCGTTGTCCAAACACTCCTTAAGCTCTGGCACCACTGCCCTGGGGAGCCTGTCAGTGCCCAACCACCCTCTGGGGGAAAGACCTTTCCCTAAAATCCAACCTAAAATCCACCCTGAACTCCCTGACTTTCCATTAAAGGAGAAATCCCGCTCCAGTCCCACTCCTCGACGCGCAGACAGAGCACCTGCCGCTCCACCCGACTCCCCCAGCACAGTGGTTTGCTGCCTCTACTCCCAATTTTTTTTTCTCTCACCAGACAGAGGAATTCTTTAAATAAAGGCATGTTCCTCCACCTCCTACAAGAAGTCTGTCTCCCCTGCCTCGTCTGCAAACAGCTTCACAGATTTCCACTGACATTCGTCATCTCGCCACCTTTGCATAATTCACTCCATCCTTTGGCTTCCTCCATCGCAAGGGAATCCATCCACCTCCTTTTTTTTTTTTTTTCCTTTAACTTTTAGGTTTATTTGGTGTCTGCTTTTCATTCAGTGGCTTCATCTTCGATTTTTCTTTCAGTTCATTCCTCCTCCTCCTCCTCCTCGCGGCGCGTTGCTGCTCGCGAGCGATTCGCTGGCTGATGAGGGACAGGTAGGTGGCAAATATTTACTTTACCACCCAAGACAAATATTTGACATCTATCACCACCCAGTTTTCAGAGGGATAAGAAGACAGTCCCTCTTGAATTATCCTGACAACAAGATGCAGCCACATAACAACCCCCGTTCCTCCACCTCTCACTGAAGAGCCATCACGTGTTTCAGACGTTTTCATTTGTAAAGGCACAACCACAGAAAATGTTTTCTTTGTCTCTGTCCCACTGCCTTTAAGATCACATATTTAAGTTATATTTGCAGAAAGGGCTCATTATTCGAATTTTTTTTCCCTCTTAACTTTCTCTCTCTCTAAAAAAAAAACAATCAGCACAAAATCTCCTTTACTCCGTGCCCTGAATCTGTTGGGTCGCTGAGTCGTCTTGGATTTTTTATCAGCAAGAAGCTGGCTCAGGCCTCCTCTAATTGCTCCCCACATTCTGCACCAAATTCTCTGCAAAATGTTCCACTTTAATCAAATTGGCCCAGCCCAAGTCAGCTTTTTATGCTGATAACTTTTGAAGTGCCTTAAACATGAACATCATCCGAGAGGAGGAACCTCTGGGCTCAAAATCTCTTCCCCTTTTGGAGGGACAGGCCACCAGTTTGGAGAACCAGACTAGATTTAAGAGATTTTAAAGACTTTCTTAAGAGATTTTTAGGAGATTTTAAAGCCAACACAACCAAAACCCCAAAACTTTCCTACTTTATCCACAATGGTTGGACAAGATGATCTTGAAGGTCCGTGAGTTGATGATTCCAGGATTCTGTGATTTAAGTACTTGCTGCCCATCAACTTGGGGGCTTCTCTTCCTATTCTTTGCCTGTTTAGGTTTTAGGCAGGACTGGGATTTCCTGGGAATCTGTTCAGCAGGTCAGGAACTCTGTTTCAGTGGGAGCTTCAGCCTGGCTGCCGATGAGGATGAACGCGAACACGGAACACTCAAATTCTTGGAGCAAAGAGATGCCCATGTCTTTAGGAAGAAAAAAAATCCAATTCCCCATTTTCAGAGCAATCCAAAATGCTGCTCTCCATTCCCACATGGAAACAAAACAGCACTGCCACAGGTGTCTGGCTCCATTAGGGTGTCCAACCCCTTCACTTTTCGGGGAATGACATTTTTAATCCCACTGTTAACCAGGTAACGATCTGTTATCACCCCCTGTGCAGGTTGACAAACACCAGAACGTCAGTGACAACTTTATTCCTCATCCTCCCAGTCCAGCAGCGATGGAGAAACTCAATAAACACCCACTTGAGCTGCTCTGAGCCTTTGGGAATCCCAGGCCGGGCTATTTCCCAGTAATAACATGGAAATGAGTCGCCATCACTTCTGGAAAAGGCCGTGCTTTGGATTATTACAAAAATATTGCCATTATCCTGCAAGGTGCTGGGCAGCCTGGCTGGGAGCCAGGAAAGCACTTAGGCTTAAAAAAACAAACAAAAAAAACCCCACCATGGGAAGGGTCCCAATCATCCATCCAGCTAATTGTTCCTCTGGAGCGGGGCCAAAGTTGTAGATCAACCCCCCTGACAACGCTGATGGGCCCAGAACGTGCAAATCCAGCCACACAAAAATCCAGCAGCATTCCCAAAAACCCGTGCCCAACTCCCAGCCTGAACATCAGGTAGTGACAGGTAATTTCTGAACTATTAGTTCAGTCCTAAAAATTCGAATTCCAATAGATTACGGCCCGTGGATTAATAATTTATCTCTCTGCAACTCACAACTCGCAGGGCAACGTTGGGAATAAATCTCCACCTCAAAATGCTCCTTTTCCCTAAAGTCTGCACAAGGTTTTTACTAATTTAGCAATGATTAAATCGAATTTTGTGCCGTTCTGCTTTCAGCTAATGGCTTGGAGAAGAACCCCAAAATGGAATATTAAATTTAAGTTATAATATAAGGGTCTTTTTAAACATAAATAAAACAGCTTCTGTGCTGAAAAGGAAGCCAACCAAAGAGACACGAATGCACCAAGTGACCTTAATAAAATGACAACTCCACAAACAAGAATATCAAACCTCTTCAAATCAGGCTACAGAAAAGATTTTAAACCATTCTTCGAGATCTTCGGAAGCACAAAAACCTTCTCTGAGCAAATTACTCTCAATTCTTCACAACTGTCTCCAGCCAAGGAAATCATCCCCCAACCCAGAAAATCAATAGGAAGTGCTGCAGACAATAATGCAGCAGTGAGGAGGGAGCAGAACAGTAAATTCTGGGAAGATGGGAGTTTGGGGAACGGGGAAAACAAGTGAGCAAAGCAACAAAACAGCTCCTGAACAGCCCCTGCCTCCACCTCACACCCAGGAATAACAGGGCCACTTGTTCCATCAGCCTGAGCAGATGAGAGCAAGGAGATTACAGGGCCTAAGACCCAAAAGAAATCAAGATTTAAATACGAGGTTTTTGTCATGCTGTGCAGGGAAGCAGCAACATCAAGTTGGTTGTTGCTTGAACAGTTGTATTTACAACTTGCATGAATATTGATAATGAAGAGCATGAGCTTACCCTATAGAAATACAGAATATAATGGAAAAGGAGTAAAAGAATGAACAGATTAAGGTAAGAAAGGTGATCATGATCCAAGGTGAGGGAGAAGGAATCAGAAGTTGGGGTGAAGAGGCCACGCCAGGAGTGTCCAGCACAGGAGACACGGACACACTGGAGGGGTCCAGAGAGGGGCAGTGATGGTAGTGAAGGGATGTGAGCACCTCACACGTGAGGAAACACTGAGACAGCTGGGAATGCTCAGCCTGGGGCAGGGAAGAAAGATGGGAGTGCAGAGAAGGAAGATGGGAGTTTGGGGAACGGGGAAAACAAGTGAGCAAAGCAACAAAACAGCTCCTGAACAGCCCCTGCCTCCACCTGACACCCAGAAATAACAGGGCCACTTGTTCCATCAGCCTGAGCAGATGAGAGCAAGGGGCTGAAAGGAGATTACAGGGCCTAAGACCCAAAAAACTCCAAGATTTAAATACAAGGTTTTTGTCATGCTGTGCAGGGAAGCAGCAACATCAAGTTGGTTGTTGCTTGAACAGTTGTATTTACAATTTGTATGAATATTGATAATTAACAGCACAAGCTTACCCTATAGAAATATAGAATATAATGGAAAAGGAGTAAAAGAATGAACAGATTAAGGTAAGAAAGGTGATCATGATCCAAGGTGAGGGAGAAGGAACCAGAAGTTGGGGTGAAGAGGCCACGCCAGGAGTGTCCAGCACAGGAGACACGGACACACTGGAGGGTGATGGTGGGGAAGGGATGGGAGCAGCTCACACGTGAGGAAACACTGAGACAGCTGGGAATGCTCAGCCTGGAGCAGGGAATGAGGCAGATGAATTAAAAAATTCGTGTCTTCAACCCAAAGGCCCCTTTAAACCAAACACAACCACCCAGGTCCTCTCTCTCTCTCCCTCTCTCACTCAATGATGGAAATGAAAAAGTCAGCTCTGTTTAAGGGAAACTCTAATTTGGACAGAACTCCTTTTGTCCACAGGGATGGCCAGTCTCCCAGCAATTAATGAGCCACTCTCCAGGCTGCAAAAATGAGCTGAGGTTCAGCAAACACTTGGTGGGAATCATTTCAGATTCATGGAGTGCCCCGAGGCAGCTCAGTTCTGCTACACCAGCACATCACTGAAGGCAAGACTCCCCTGCTGGCCTTCCCTGCAAACCCAAATTAAACAGGTGCAGAAATGCACCATCAGGATATTCCTCAGCTGCTGGGACTTATTTTAACCCAACCAGATTATTTCATAAGGCAAAACCCACAAATATAAATTAATTACAGCCCAAAAAAGTCCACGTTCACCCCAAAATGATCCAGCTTTGCCCTTGGATGGACAAGCCATTGCTGGTTTTTTCCTTCCCTCGTGCCACATAAACACAGCATCTTAAAAAAAAAACAACAACCCAAATCTGGCACTGTGAAGGTTAAAAAGAGCAACAAACCACATTTTCACCAGGCAGCTCCTTCCATCCCACGTGGAGCCTTTTCCAGCAGATCCCGACAGACATCAAACTGAGCTCCAAAATTCTCAATTCTCTGCTCAGAAAGGTACTTTAAATACTCTCCACACCTTCCAGAAGCTTTACCTTTCCAAGATCTTTGCCAGGACTACAGTGACAAGATAAAGACACTTCCAGGAGGTGGAATGCAGGGATGTTGGATGACAGGGAATCTGAGGGTGTGGAAGAACTTTGTTCACTACAGAAAGGAACTGGAAAGCAGAGAAGTAGAGGAGCTCTTCAAAAAAGAGCTTTTGTCCACAGGACAGCAAAAGTTTTACAGCATTTCTGGAAAAAAAAATGCTCCTCCAGTCCCATTCCATCAGGGAGGGCTTCAGGGAATTGGGATTATAATGTTTTTTTCTCAATAAAAGGTACTGTTTTGTCTTCGGTTTAGGTTGCAAAAGCCACATGGCCGTTCCACAGACAGGAAAAAAAAATCTGAATTAATAAATTCCCCCTAAATTTAACAGCACTGCCCTACCCTGGATGTATTTGCTCACTGTCCTGCTCCTGTTTTCCAGCACTTTTCCCTTTAGCAGACACTGAGTTATAATTTTGAGGGAGCTGCAGCTGGGAGGTGTTAAAGGGATTCACATTCCTTTTACCCCACCTTTCAAAATGAAGCCAAAAGCTCTCAGGATCAATATTGTGCAAGATCCAGAAGAACAAGATCCCACAACAACCCCACACAGACCACGAGAAACTCTTGTAACTTGTGCAGGAGGCTGCTGCTAGAAAATCAATGAATATGGGAAACTTTAACTTGCTCTTTAAGGAAATTGGTCATTTTAGAGCTCCCAGCAAAACTAAATGTAAAAGAGAAGAATGTTCAACCAAACCAAACCTTCAGCCTTAAAAAAAAAAAAAGCACTCCCAGAGAATGCAAGGCTGGGAATTCCCAGAGGGGCACCCAGGGAATGACAAGGTGACAACAAAGACCCTTCAAAAAGCAGCAACACATTTTGGAGATAAAGTCTCATAATCTCAGTCCCACCTGCACGTGCAGAATCCCCTTCCCTGGGGTGCCTGAGCTTGGGATTTTTTGCTGAAATGGCCTTGCAGGGAACATCCAAACGTGTTTTGGTGGCCTGTGAGAGCAGGGAAATCACTGCTGGTGTTTGAGCACTGAACACACCGAGCCTGACACTGCAGAAATTCAGATGAACATCTGGGTAGTTCCCAGGAAACACAGGGAGAAGAGGCAGAAGAGCAGATACGAAGCACAAGTGACAAAGAACATCGTTCAGGCTCAGCCTCTGAAGAATGTTAAACCAAAGGACATTATGTTGAAGGAATCACTGCTGAGGAAAGTGGGATTTGGGAATACAGGGATCAAATTCAACCTGCAGCCTCAGAGAATTTAAGGGAATCAGGCAGGTTGGCACCAAGGGAAGAAATTCCTACAAATCACAGGTTCTGATCTCCATCTCCTCAGATGCACTCAGAGGTCACAGAGCTGATCACAGGATCAATCAGAGTTTGGGCTGGAGGGGATCTTAAAGATGATCCAGTTCCACCCTCCCTGCCATGCAGAGCCTTTGCTCATCCTTCCAAACACCTCGGAGATGGTAAGGCTGGAAAAATCACAAACTCATAATTAAGAGAATCACAGTTCTGCTTCAACCAAAGTGTGGACGAGTTGCTGGGGTGACAATCCTGCCTGGAGCCCCACGTGGAGTCGGTGATGGAATTCCCTCCCCTTCAACACCACTTCCCACCACAGAGCTGAATCAGAAAGATGCTCAAATTCACTCTGCAATGGGATGTTTTTCAGGGCCTCAGCCTGTCCCCACACCAAAAGCAGGATCAAAAGCTGAGCGAGCACTGAAAAGTATTTTTCCAATGATTTTCACAAATATAAAAAATCCCATCCCCTGGAATCCTTGGGGTTTTTATTCAGTGTTCCTCTGAGTGGGAAGGCAAAAGTGCAGATCACCTGAAAAATAAGAGAGAAATATAAATCTCTCTTTGCTAAATACCCAAGGGGTGATGAGGCACCGAAGAACATCGAGGACGCTCTAAAAACCAGAGTGTGGACTTGGCAGAGATGAACACTTCCAAAATCCACATTTTAAAACTGCTGCCACTGGAAAGAAGAGGGTCCTGTGGAAAAGGTCATCCAGCTGCAGTCGCCTTGCAATGCACATGTCCTCAAAGCAAAGATCTGGAAATATTTTTCCACATCAGGACCAAGAAGGGGCTCTGAAGGAAAGTCACCTTTGATTTGAAGCAAATCATCACGAGAGGTTTGTGTGAGGAACAATTCTGAGGCACCAGCATTTATCACCCTGGCAGGAAATGGGGCTGGGAAAAGCAGCTTTTCCAAGAGGGCACCAGGGATGTGACACCCTGATTAACCAGCAAGCACCAAATCACTGTAATAAAGTGACATCATCCTTTTATTGTGTCCCAGATAAATCCACTGCGTTATTTCAGTGTCCTTTGTCATTAAAAAGGGAATGATTTTGGATATTCTGCTCTGATTTATTTATTTACTGACCTGGGAGGTGGCACTGATTTGGATTATTCTCCCTGCCATGCTCAGAAACTTCCAGCTGCTTAAGCCCAGGAGAGAAAATTAATGACATGATCAACCTTTTTTGCAATTGGAATGAAGCAGACAAAGAGTCCTGCTCGTGTTTTCAGCCTGGATATTGCACAAGGCCCAGGGGTCAGCCCTTGGAAAAAGGGAACAACCAGCCCATCCACCCAAACTCCTGCTCCAGGCCTTTTCCAGAGGAGCTTCAACACAGGAGGCTCAGCCATCAGCAAGGCCACAAAAGCAGCTCCCTGTCTATTAAAAAAAACATATATTAAAAGTTACACTAAATGTTATTTTTCTTGGAGGTTTACCCTTCTCTAAAATCACGTTATTATACTACAAAATTAGATCTGGGATTTTTAAAAGAATCTGAAGCAATTAGTTGTCCATTTCCCATTAGATTGCCAAGGGAGTTAAGATCCTAAATGCCTGTGGCTCTTTTGGAAAACCTCATCCATCACAGAACTCACAGGGTGGTTCACTAGAAACTACAGAAAAACAAGCACTTGAACAATTTATGAGTTATTTTTATAGCACTTCACAGCCAGTGTGATGTGGCAATAGTGGGCAGCACCACCAATTTTTCCACTAGAAAAGCTTTGGGAAACAACATTTCACCCACAGAAACCGTGGTAAGAAGCGATCAGTGACCTTACACTGCAAATAATACTAAAAATATTCAAAATAAAAGGCAAAGCTCCAGTCAGTGAAAGCACCAGACCCCCCTCACTCAAACCACAGCCCCGGAGTGGAGCACAGGGAGATTTTTCCTTCTCCCCTCTCCCAGTGCTGCTCTTTGATGTTTGTTTGTTTGTTGGTTGGGTTTTTTTGCCAGCAAATGCAAAGCAGGAGTCCAGCTTTTCCTCCTGGAAAGAATGAATTAACACTGCAACACGTGCTGTTATTATTATTATTATTATTATTATTATTATTATTATTATTTTAACCAGTTTCCAGCTCACACCCTCACCAACACTCACAACATTTCTTTGGCCTCTTCCAGCAAATAAAGAGTTTTTCAAGGCATTTAATTCCATACTAAGAGTAGAAGGACTGTATCTAGGCCCCATTTAATTACCTAATTCCCTCATGTCCCTCTTTTCTCAGGTGAAAAGGGGTTTCCATGGTTCCTACCCTGGCCACAGCTTTTCCAGTTGTTTGTTTACAAGCAGCATGTTGATCTTGGAATAAATCCTGCTGTTAGTTTTGCACAGATATTCTATATTTTTGGGTCTTTCCTGTTCTAGAATCATGGAATGGTTTGGGTTGGATGGGATCTTAAAGATCATCTGGTTCTAGGTAGTCTTTTAAGATCCTTTCCAACCCGAACCATTCCGTGATTTTCTGATCAGCAAACCTTCTCCAAAGAGTCTAAAAGCATGGAAAACCAAGAAAAAAAATAAAGCCAGGTGAAACCAAATTTTGATTTCGGTTCAGATTTTTGAAATAAGTCTTTTTGGTCCATTAAAAAAAAAAAAAAAGATGAAATCAGAACATTAAATAAAAATCAGAGTCTGCCATCAATGGCACTTTTGAGGACACGGACGTTGGCACTTCCCACAAAGGAAGGGCGACAGAATAGAAGGATAAAATGTAATTCAGATTTTCCAGTTCAGCCACCAGAACAGGGGGAAAAGCAGCTTCTCCCAAGTTTATTTCTGACAAATAAGCTGAGTTTTAAGTGTGTGTTAGATGTCCAAAAATGCAGCCTTACAGTGCCATTCCCAGAAGGATTTGGGAGCCGAGGAGGGGTCGGTTGTTCCCAACAGAAATTGGGAGTTCATCATTCCCTTCAAAACACGCAGGCTTGGAGCTCTCCAGCCTCTCCCAGCCCAGAGATCACTGGGGAACCATCAGCCACTTGCTGCTGGTTTGTACACACACATTTCCACAATAAAGACAGAAGCAGAAACTGTGGTTTTTTTGTAGCTGAATATTGGGGATAAAACCAGGTGAAAACCCAGCACAGCAAAAATTGCATAAGCCAAAATATCAATGTAATTAAGAAAAGAAAAAAACCACATCAAGGCTGATTATGTGCTGAAATACCTTCTGACTGTGCCCTGCCAGGCACGGACCTGCCCTCAAGAACCACAGTCCACCTCAAGTCCTCATCATCTATAACCAGTGTCCACATTATCTGCAGAAACCCAATGATGTATTGACTCAAAAACCACCAAAAGACGTTTGCAGGCTTCCTAAATAAAACCACTTCAAAAGGCAGCTGGCCAAGGCAACGATAAAAAAGGATAAAATAAAATATCAAAGCCTGCAGGTGAAGGTTGGAAGGGGGTTGGAGTAACTTGGGACAGTGGAAGGTGTCCCTGCCCATGGCAGGGGGTGGAACTGGATGATCTTTAAGGTCCTTTGAAACCCAAACCATTCTAGGATTCTGTGATATTCATATCCTAATTCTCAGTGGTGCAGAGCACCCACAATGGCAAGGGAAACAAATAAAAGCAAGATATTAGAAACTCTGAGGAAAATCAAGGAAAAACCTGACACGATAAACCCGCCCCCTCCTACGGCATCAAACCAGGCAGACCAGAAATGGAACCCTGGAATGATCTGGGTTGGAAGGGACCTTCAAGATCATCCACTTCCAACCCTCTGCCACGGGCAGGGACACCTTCCACTAGTCCTGGAAGTGCCCAAGGCCAGGTTGGATGGGGTTTGGAGCAACCTGGGCTAGTGGAAAGTGTCCCTGCCCATGGCAGGGGATTGGAACTGGATGATCTTGAAGGTCTGAAGGTCCCTTCCAACCCAAACCATCTTGTGATTCTACGAAGGAATTTTGGCAAAAGAAATTCTGTAGTGTCCTACTTCACAAAGAATTGTTGAAAAAACCACACAGGCCTCCCCCCTCTCAAACAAAACTGGAGAATTCCTATCAGGGAAGAAACGGCAAGAGCTGGAAAACTTGAGGAAAAAAAGATTTTTCCTTTAGGGTTTTGTAAGTGTCACACCTGGCAAAGCCAAGGAGAGCACAGCACAGGAGCAGGGAGGTTTTTAAGGAAAACAGGTTCCAGGCATTTCCCTTGGAGATCAGTGACTCTGGAACATTAGCAGGAATTTGCCTGCATGGATCCCTCCTGTTCTGCTGGAGAGGAGGAGTCCTGCAGGGAGGCCTTTTGGGGTTTGTGATGCTGGGAAGGGAACAGGTCACTGCTTTTAGAGGCACTTGCACAGGGGTGAGTGTGAATAAGCTCAGCACATCAAAAGAGAGGAGGTTTTACAGGCCCATAAAACACGTCCACAAATGCTGATGAACTCCCTGTAGTGTCTCCTAATTCCAGCTGCCGGCAGGGATGAAGTGCAGTGGACACTGATGTAACCAGGGGAAAAAAAAAGCACATCAAAAGCAAAGCCTTGGACACCGTCTCCCATGGGACACTCCTGGAAAAGGCTTGGCCAGGGGCACTCTGGGCTGGGTGAGGAACTGGCTGAGGGCCCAGAGAGTGGTGGGGATGGAGCTGCTTCCAGCTGGGATCCGTCCCCAGGGGTGTCCCCAGGGATCAGTGCTGGGCCCAGTCCTGTTCAGTGTCTGCACTGAGGATCTGGAGGAGGGGATGGAGGGAACCATCAGCACATTGGCAGGTGCCCCCAAGCTGGGGGAGTGTTGATGTGCTGGAAGGCAGGAGGGCTCTGCAGAGGGCCCTGGCCAGGCTGGATCCAGGGGCTGATTGCAAGGGGCTGAGGTTCCCCAAGGCCAAGGGCCGGGTCCTGCCCTTTGGCCACAAGAAGCCCCTGCAGCTGCAGGCTGGGCCAGAGGGGCTGGAGAGCAGCCAGGCAGGAAGGGAGCTGGGAGTTGGGCTGGGCAGGGAGCTGAAGAGGAGCCCGAGTGTGGCCAGGGGGGCAAGAGGGCCAAGGGCTGCTGGGCTGGCTGAGGAAGAGTGTGGCAGCAGGAGCAGGGCAGGGCTTGTGCCCCTGGGCTGGGCGCTGGGGAGGCCACCCCTGGAGTGCTGTGTCCAGCTCTGGGCCCTGAGCTCAGGAAGGCCCTGGAGGGGCTGGAGCAGGGGCAGAGAAGAGCAGCGAGGCTGGGGAAGGGACTGGAGCCCAAGTGCTGGGAGGAGAGGCTGAGGGAGCTGGGGGGGCTCAGCCTGGAGAGGAGGAGGCTCAGGGGAGACCTCCTCACTCTCTGCAACTCCCTGCCAGGAGGGGGGAGCCGGGGGGGGTTGGGCTCTTTTCCCAGGCAACCATCAGCAAGACAAGAGGGCTCAGTCTTAAGCTCTGCCAGGGGAGGTTTAGGTTGGATATCAGGAAGAATTTCTTTGCAGAGAGGGTGCTCAGCCATTGGAATGGGCTGCCCAGGGAAGTGGGGGATTCTCCATCCCTGGAGGTGTTTAAGATGAGACTGGATGTGGTATCAGTGCCATGGGCTGGGAACTGTGGAGGTCGTGGATCAAGGGTTGGACTGGATGATCTCAGAGGTCCCTTCCAACCCAGCTGATTCTATGATTCTATGACCGGGCTGACAAAACTGCTCAAGAACGCAGGGAAATGGTTAAAATAAAAGATCTGGCACATCTCCAGCCAAGTTTTCATTTCTTCTACATCATCCCATCATTGTCAGTTCCAAGAAGATGAAAACTAAAAAGTACAGGCTGGGAATTCCATGCTCTGTCCTCCCACTATCAATATTCCTGCTGGCAATTTCCAACAGAGGAACACATCAGGTGTGGTTGGCACTTCACATCCTGCTTTGGCCTCTCCCTTCCAGCTTGAGAAAGAAAGGGAATGGGAATCATTGGGGAAACAAGCTGAAAAAAATTCTGTTCTCTCAACTTGTATCAATGAAGAAATTGAATTAATTAAAAGGTTGTATCTCAAGTTGCATCAATTTGATGGTGGCCTAGGGTTCACAGGGCACGGGTTTCATGCCAATATCAAAGCAGAGAATGTGTCATTCCCCATTCCCAACCTTTTCCTTGGTGGGAGCTGTCCCAGCCTAACACCCAGCAGGGTTGACTTCTTTCACAACTACACTTTTATTCATTATATTTATTTCTTTCATTTCTCAACAGCTTTTGGAAATCATCTCCCTTCCTAGAATTTGGGCCCCTTATTCAGCACCGTCAGCAGAGAGTTTTTAACTCCCGCGGATTTTACTCCTTAAATATTTAGGCAGAAATTCCAAAACCCTTTAAAACTGCAACTTTGTAACCATGCTCAGCTATTAAAAGGAAAATCCAACTGAAGTGAAGAGCCCTTCAAATACAGAGCAGCTCGATGCTCTACAGCAGGGACAGAAGAAGATGAATGTTTTCCTTGCTCATAAACCTCCAAATATTTCATTCAATGAGTTAATGTTTTTAAAAATCTCCCAAAATCTCACTGAGCTCCTCTGCCATGGGCTGCACAAGTGGCTGTGCACTGTTCAAACAGCTCATTTTTATTCAGGGCTTTATTTCTTTGAAGTTCAGTGTAAATGCTGGTGTTTATGAAGCTCGTTGGATCAACAGCTCCAGGAGAGAAAAAAAACTCTGGGAACAGAAGCTGTTACTGCAGCAGCAGTGGAGAAAACTTCTGCTCTGTCACCCTGTTAATATAATGTAATATATAATCCAGCACAGTTCAGTTAACAAGGCCCATTCCTGGGAAAGACAATAATCCAAAACTTGGAGCCAGCTCAGCTCTGGACCTTGTCCAGGTACCTGTTCCCAAAGCAATTCAGTTGGTTTTAAACACAGAATTATCCAGTTAAAGAGAAAACAGATCGATTTGGGGCACTTCTCCTTCGTATTCTTTGTTCTAAAAGGACATTTAAAAGGACATAGCCACTGCTATCCCATTTTATGCCCTTCCAGCTGTAAAATATATCCCCAAACCATGAAATCTCTCTCTGCTTCCTGAAACGCTTTTTATTGAGGTGAATTCCACCATCCCAAATTCCAAGTGGAGCTTAAGAAAGCCACCAATTTATTTTCTGGAAAAAATAAAGAAGACTTCCATTATCAGGTAAATTGGAGCAAATCTGTAAAACATCTGAACAGAGAGGGGAGGTGGGAGACACTGCACACCTTCTTGGCAAGGCTAAAACTTGAAGAAACACCCTCCTGCAAAACCAGCTTGTGCCTTCCCAAATTAACAAAGGTGATGCTCCTCCTGGACTATAAATTTCCACAAAAATTATTCTGCTCTTAGTATACATTTGCAAAAAAACCTTTTTAACACCGGGCTGGATTTATTCCTTCACACTCCGAGCTCACTTCAAATAACAGGGGGGGATAAAAGAGTGTCAAGTGACCTCCTCTAATTATTGAAATTCCATGTTGAAACAGCAGCGTTGTGAGGAGTGGAAGGTTCTCTCTGCCCTGCAAGAGATTGAGTAAAACTGTGTTGTTTTAAAAGCTGCAGACAAATCACTTTTAGGACCAACATCCTCTCAGCTCATGGAGATGAGCATTAATGAGACACACCAGTCAGGAGTCCAAGGGCATCAGTTCCACACACTTGAGGACCACTTAAAAAGAACCAGGAGGACTGTCAGGCACCTTATTTTGAGGACAACCATTAAATTCCCGAGAAGAGACTTTCTGAAAAAATAACACTGCTTCAGGTTCAAAACATTACCCTGTGAACTTCCCAAATGCAACAGCAATTTCAGATATTGCTCTGACATTTCCAGCAGGATTTATGGCACGTTAACAGCCCTCGTGCAAGAAGCTGATTTGACTTTCTAAGTATTAACTGTGTCACAGACGGCTCGTTCAGCCTTTAAATGCAAAGGTTCAGACTCTGCTGAGCCACCCAGGGCAAAAAGCATTTGGGTTTTCCATGAGCACCCTGAGGTGCAGCTCCGTGGAGCGGGATGATGGGAGCTGCAGCTGCCAGGATAAACCCTTCCCTTTTCCATGGTGCATTCCCTCACTCATTCCCGTGCCAGCCCTGCCACAGTTCAGGGACCTGAGCAGGCAGCAAACCCAGCCAGCAGCAAAGTCTTGGCCAAATCAACTCCCTCCAATTAGATTCCTGTCAGGAGAACGAGCAGCGCTGCCAGAGCAAGGAAAACATCCTGGGTTGTGGAAAAGGAAGGAATGGGATGACAGCACAGCTGGCTGGGATGTGTTGGCACAGAGTTCAAACCTCTGCACATCTTTTCCACCCGTTGAACATCAGCACCTTTTCCCTGTGTGCCAAAGGGATCCAACAGTTTAGGCCATTAATTCACTTAAAAGCCACGGGGTGACTCAGGTTGCAGCAGCACAGCCCTGAAATCCATCTCCAGGTGCTCCCACAGGACTCCTGGACAAGTGGGATGCAGCGAGGACAATTTAAGAGCAGCTTTTCTGCAGGATCACTCCCACTGCTGATCACCAGATCTGGCTGTGAGCTCCAGAAGGATCCCATCTCCCTCCCTCCAATGCCATTCCTCTTTATAGGGAAGGATTTAAGGGTGGTGGAGCATCACAGGGTAACTAAGAGAGGCTTCTCAATCAAGTGTCTGATCCCTCCAGCTCTGCAGCAGCACGACAGGAGTGTGTGGGCACAGAGGAGGCTTCAAGTTCCTCCTGCTCCAGTTTCCTTATGGTTTCAGCAATGTTTAGGCTGCTAAATGACACCATTTTTGGAAAACACCCGAAGGCATTAGACAGAAACACCCCCCAAAAAAGGAAAGCATTAGTTGTGAGAGTCTCCTCAGCAGACAGATCACCAGAGCCTGCTAAAATAAATGTCCTAAGCCTACATGTGATTTTCCCTCTCTTCTGCAGGAGCAAGAAAACAGATAAAACTGAGAATCATCCACTACAGATTCCAGCACCACAGAAAGAGAGAAGATTTGTTCCTCTGGAGGCAAAGAGCTCCAGCCTGAGCTGGTTACGGGACAACATGGAGCTGGCTCGGGTGGTTCCTCCAGGAGCAGGGGAATGCACTGAGACAGAAGAGCTGCCAGGGTGATCACCCTGTCACCAGAAGGGTGACATTCCTGAAGAAGCTGAATGATCTCTGGTGTTATTGAGCAGGGACAGAGGCAACAATCCCATCAAGGCATCAAAAGACGGCGCTGAGAAGCAATGGATGAAGTGTCAGAAGATCTGGCACTGACTAAGAAAGTAAAATGACACAAAACTGTGCTGGACCCAAAACCTTCTGGTTTCTCCCCAAGCACGTAGAGCATTGAGCCTGTCCCATCGTTTGGGCTGGGAAAATGATGGAATCATGGAATGGTTTGGGTTGGAGGGACCTTAAGGATCATCCAGTGACACCCCCTGTTATGGGCAGGGACACCTTCCACCATCCCAGGTTGCTCCAAGCCCCGCCCAGCCTGGCCCTGGACACTTCCAGGGATCCAGGGGTAGCCACAGCTTCTCTGGACAACCTGGGCCAGGCCCTCATCATCCTCCCAGCCAGGAATTCCTTCCCAATATCCCACCCATCCCTGCCCTCTGGCACTGGGAAGCCATTCCCTGTGTCCTGTCCCCCCATCCCTTGTTCCAAGTCCCTCTCCAGCTCTCCTGGAGCCCCTTTAGGCACTGGAAGGTCTCCTTGGAGCCTTCTCTTCTCCAGGTGAACATTCCCAGCTCCATAGGAAAAGTGGTCCAGCCCTTGGAGCAGCTCCAGGACCTCACTCCAGCAGGTCTGTGATCTGTAGGACACATCACAGACACTGAACTGCGCCAGAAAACCCCAGAATTCCCTCCCTGCGTTATCCCAACACAACTATTCCCATCATTCCACGGCTGCAGGAACAGGGCTCAGCTCTCCCAGCCCAGCACAGGCTCCTGCAGTAATTAGAGAGCTCAGAAGGATGTTCCTCCCACTCCTACACTGCAGAGCTCCGTTACCTCCCCACACAAAGCACCAAGTTCAAATTTAAACACGTTTCACCCCTGTCCTGTTGGTGCAGCAGCAGCAGCAGCACCACGAGCTCCGCTGGCTCTGGCACCAGGAAATAACTCCAAATTGTGTTTTCCTGCCCTAATATTTTGACAAACTGCTTTTTTTGTTTGTTTGTTTGTTTTCTACCGCTCCGGCACCCGGCTCTAAAAGGTCACTCTGTCTTTTGTATTATTCTTCCATTCTCAGAGAAGGTCAAAAATACTGAATATCTGCATGTTCTGTGCCTAAACATTGCTCAACACCGAGCCACCTCTGACCCCACACGCGGTGCTCGTTGCAGTTTTTTAGGGAGCTTTCAGAAATCCAGCCACAAAAACAAGCTGAAAACAACTCATTTCCCACAGGAGACAATTTGCAGCTTACCACGAGTTCACCTGATTTAGGGCAGAGCTGGAGAGATAACCTTGCTCTAATGTACTTCACACGCAGAGACGAACAATGTGCACGTACAGGACATTATCCAGGTGAGCTGCAGCCATGGGAGACTGTTCTGATGTGGTGACTGAATTGCATTCACCAGGATCTGAAGGAACTGCATCCCTTTCCCTGATGCACTTTGCCACTTCCCCCCAGATTTTCAGCAGGAAGGTTTAAATAAACACTTTTAAAACTGAGTTTTCTGCTCCCCCTGCCGCAAAGGTAAGATTCCCCCTCTTTCTGAAAATTATCCTTATTCAGAAAAGCAGGATAGAAATAATTCAGGCTTTGGGATCAAAGGTTTTCTTACACTGTAAAGGACAAATATTTTAAGCCACTCCAAGGGAACTAATGCACAAACACCCACAAGATTGTGAACAAAGAAATGCAACGTTTCTTCCTTTCCACGTCAGTCAGTGCTCATCTCTTACCCTAAACCAGCAAGAAATTATGGATCTTAAAGTGCTGCTTTTAAGCATTGTAAAAGCTCTCTTGGAAGCTTTTCTGCCTCCCTCTGACACCCAGTATCAATGAAACCTTTGCAAGTGGGTGGTTGCATTTTTCTTGGCACGCCTTTCACAGAAAGTTTGGTCAAATGTTGCCTCCCCAGCACAGAAAGCGCTTTTCACTCCCTAAATGCTCACACCTACACATGCTTCTGTGTTCAGGTTCCATCATCCCTGTTTTTGGGATAGCCAGGATAAACTGCTCCAAATTCACCCCCCAAACTCCCCCAGAGAAGGGGAATATCCAGCCCTGGTGTTCTGCTACGCCGGAGGGAAAATCTCGGGAGGGTTTTTACTCCCAAGGCTTTGTCCTCTCTGGAGCAAAGTCTGCAGAACTCAGGGCTCTTAAACCTCCTGGATCACAGGTGAGGGCTGGAGGTCTCCAGTGCCAAAGCCACTCCTCATGTCTTTAAGGTTAATTGTGCCCTTTAATAGGGCCAGACACTTCAGTTCTGTGACAGCCTTTTGTTTAGAAACCCCTCAGGAACCTCTGGCTGCACATCCCCAACCAAACTTTTGCAAAAACAGCATTGAAAGAAGGTGAAACTTTGTGTCATGGAGAAAACAGCTGGAGGTTTATTTAATAACAATTCCTCTAGAAAGACAAATAATTGGGGTAAGGAGCCACTGGAGGTGATCCAAGGCCCAAACCTTACATTTAGCAGGTTCAAGAGGTATTAAATTCACACCGTGCACAGAGCTGGGTATTTGGGTAAGCAAAAAAACCCCTCCATCGCTGCACAATCAAACAAACCTGCAGAGCAACAACTAAATAATAGCCCTGCAATGAAAATTCCTGTTAGGAGAGGAGGCAGAGAGCACTTTCCATCAACAGCCCAGCGGTGGAATGACCACCATAAATCTTGCCAGGCTCATTTCTTTGACCTCCTCTCTCAAATCCCAGGTGAGGCTCTACATCTGTGCACTGTATATAAAGGCAATTCCCAAATAAATAAAGGAGGAAATATAATATTCATGTGTGAGCCTCCCAGCAAGAAGGAGAGAACACAAGAAGGCACGTGAGAGGTGAGAGCTCTGAGAGAGCCTCACACACTGAGGTGAAAGGCACAGTCCCAGAATAAAGCCCGAGCAAGGCACAGCTTTAGTCTCTCAGAGTCAAGAGTAAGAATCAAATAAGAATTTCCTGAAAACAAGTGTCTCAGCTGCCTGCAGCCCAGCCACAGTGACAGGAGAAGACAAGCCATTAGAGCTGTGACACCTCATAAGACAGCGATGACACGGTAACAACAGAACAAAAATGTCACTGTTTGAAAGCTGCTGATAAATCACTCGGTAGGCAAAAGGAATCAAACCTTTCCAGACACCAGAAGGATGAACCCACAGAATTTTTTTCAACTTTTTTTTGCTGATATTTAAGCTCTCTCTGGAGTTTCACAATCTGTTATAAACGTGGCCACTTCCCAAAAACCGAGACAAACCCCAGCACTGCTGTCTCCTGAGCACGACAGGTGCTCGCACCGGTATTTTTGGTTCTAAAAGCTGTTGTAAAAGCTGAAAAGGCGCCCACCTGGAGGACTCTTACCTGCAGGACATCCTGGATCTTCACCCACACGTCAACCATGTCGTAGAGCTTGATGTCCCCATCGTGCTGGCTGCAGGGAGAGGCCACTGTCTGCTGGAGGTGCCCCAGGACCACCGAGTGCGCGGCGGCCACCGCGTTGAACTTGTCGAAGAGGAGCTCCAGCAGCTCCAGCAGCAACCTGGAAACCATCAAAGCAACCTCTGCTCAGCTGCCACAAGGCTCCACGGGCACAAACAGTCATCCAGCACAACAGAGCAGTGGGAAGGAGACAGAAGAGTGTCCTTCACGTGTTCTGTTTGGTGACAGATGCTGAGAGGTCACCGGGCTTCAAACCCTCTCTGTGGGTTCTAATTTCAGCTCAGGTTTGGGACATAAATACTCCTGAGGATCCTTCTCCTCACTCCCTCCTCTATAACAACACTGAAGTGTCCTACTTGGGGCTACAAGGAAGACAGAACCATTAGTAACTCCAGAGTAACTCCAGAGTAGCACCACATTAGAGATTATTGTATGACCCCAGACAGGGCTGCACACAGGGAGGGAGACAACCTGCTCTTCCCTCAGCTGAAAACAACAGTCTTGAGGCAATAAAAGTAGACTTACCCACACAAACAGAACACAAGAAATTGATTTTGAACTATTAAATTAATATGGCAGCTTTTAAACATTGCAAAATATCAGAAACCTAAAATATCAAGTCTCCTCAGTCAGTATGATTTTACTACTGTATTTACTACAGTGATAATCTCATCTCAATGTCCTACATTTTACCTGCTCCTATGGCTTCCTTACTGCCCAATTATTGCAATTAATGAACCTCAGCAGAGCCCTACATAGTTTGTGATAAGGCAATGACATCACATTTTGACTATTCGAGAACAGGAAAATTGTGATCGAGTTCACCGGCGTTTAATGAGCAACTCAAGGAGGCACATAACCCCAACAAAACGTGGAGATAACACTTCCCAAATCCATATGTTAGGCACTCCCAGCTCTGACAGACAGGCTCCATCACATTTTTCCCTGCAGCAGCTCCGGAGTCACCACATGCTCGCTGTGTGTGCCCGGCAGGAGCTGCGATTCCCGGAGCAGGACACGAGAAATCCGGGAAAAACCGGAGCTGGTCCCGCTCCTTCACCACCACGCTTCAGTCTTCATGGAATTATAGAACCATGGAATGCTTTGGGTTGGGAGGGACCTTAAGGATCATCCAGTTCCAACCCTGGCACCTCCCACTATCCCAGGTTGCTCCAAATACTGGTCTTGGACACTTCCAGGGATCCAGGGGCAGCCACAGCTTCTCTGGACAACCCGGGCCAGGGCCTCCTCACCCTCACAGCCAGGAATTCCTTCCCAATATCCCATCTAGCCCTGCCCTCTGGCATTGGGAAGCCATTCCCTGTGTCCTGTCCCTCTGTCCCTTGTCCCAAATCCCTCTCCAGCTCTCCTGGAGCCCCTTTAGGCCCTGCAAGGGGCTCTCAGGTCTCCCTGGAACCTTCTCTTCTCCAGGTGAACACTCCCAGCTCTCCCGGCCTGTATCCATAGGAAAAGTGGTCCAGTCCTAACTAACTTGTGGCCTTCCTTGATTCAATAAGATTCAACAAAGAGCCACTGGAACTAAGACACATTTAAATAAAAACCAAACAACTGGTGTTTGTGCTGAGTTTCTTCGTATTTTAAGAAGAAGCAACAAAAGCCTCAACAGCCTTGGCTGAAATGGCACCAAGGAACATTATGGGAGCAAATGAATTATCTACCTCTAGGAAAACTTATCACCCCAAGCCCAACTTCTACCAACATCCCATTACAAACAAGAGCTGAGTTACTTCTCCACCTCCCCAGGAAAGGACAGTTTGGCAGAGCAGAACCAGCTGGAGAGTCGGACAAATTCATTTTTACTGTCCCTGGGTGAGCCTGACCTCATGCTGTCAACCTGTTTAAAGAGCCACTATTATCAACTTGTTTATTAAGTCATTCCTAAAAGAATACTGTACTGAACAGAAGGATTTATTTTTAAATTCCAGGGTGTCCCTGTTGCTGTGTTACAGACTGACAGAGAGGAATTCCCCCAGGCCGCATTCTCGGTGTCTGTACCCACCCCTCCTTTACATTTTCCATTCTGATCCAACACTGTATTTCCACATTTCCCTGTTTTCAGATTAGCCAGCCCCTCTTCTCTTCTTGCCCTCCAACAGTGCTATAAATCTGTCAGGTCATTTTTGAGACAAGGTGACCCCGGAGGGACACGGGCGGCCCAAACCCATCCCGGAACGTGGCCCACATTTTATGCAGATGGGCTTGGAGCTCCGAGTGACCTGAGCTGAGCAGGGACAGGCAGTGACAGGAGCCTGGCTCAGGCAATTTGTCACAGCCAGCCTGTGACCCCTGAGCTGAGGAGAGGGGGAGAAATATGTGGAGAGACAGAGACACACATCCCCGGAAGCAACTTCCATAGTCCCGGGAATAACGGGAATGAGCTGATGCAGAGTGACTGCTGCCACCTGAGAGGGGTCACTGGTGACAACTCAGGCATTGCAGCAGCAGCAATGTCCTCTGCCTGCTCAGGGTGGTGGCATGGACATAATTCCTGGAGTTATTTTAAAGCTTTGAGACGAGGTCAAAAGTCACAAGTATATTATGAACACGTAGGGAAAAGCACAATAAATCCAAGTGACAGGATTTAGGAGCAAAATTGTCCATACCCCATCCCCTCTCGGGCTGGAATTTTAATGTGTCCTTACCAAAATGTCCACAAATCTGTCCCTCAAGTAGGTGTGCATCCAGATTACTATTAGTATTATTAGTATTGGTATTATTATTCTATAGCCACATCTTCCAAAATCCAGGAGAGACCCAGAGGTTCCTGCAGCAGTCTGACCGTGGCTCTGTGACTTTGTCTTCCACCCAAGATCCACATTTCTAAACGTGAAGGTGTGACACATGCCTTAAAGAACCACTAACTGAGGATAAGGCAGTGGCAATTCCTATATTTAAGCCCTTTTCCATAAATTTGTTCCAAGCAAAGAGACCTAAAAATGCCAAAGAATTTACCCAGCCTTTAAAATGGTCCATTTTAATTAAAGCTGAGATCAGCTGCAACTGGGTGAGAGTGTGGTTTCCAAAGTCACCTTCTACCAGGGACAAGGAACAACTTGGAACCTGTTGCTGCCCCTTCTCAGGTTTTACTTCCTTTGTATCATTCCCATCTCACAGCAAGTAAATGTGTGTTAGTAAAGAGGGTTTATATTCCAAGCAAAGTATCTGAAAAGATGCTCCATCTAGTTAGGCCTGTCCTAAGTCTGTGTCCCATCTATTCATGCTGAATGTTTTAGGAAACTTAGGAATCACTTGTATCACAAAATGGTTTGGGTTGGGAGGGAACTTAAAGTTCATCTCATTCCACCCTTGCCAAGGGCAGGGACCCCTCCCACTAGCCCAGGTTGCTCCAGCCTGGCCTTGGACACTTCCAGGGATCCAGGGGCAGCCACAGCTTCTCTGGGAAACCTGGGCCAGCCCCTCCCTACCCTCCCAGCCAGCAATGCCTTCCCAATATCCCATCTAACCCTGTCCTCTGGCACTGGGAAGCCATTCCCTGTGTCCTGTCCCTCCAGCCCTCCAGGCTCCAACTTTCAAATCACTTCAAATCCCAGGGAATCTCAAGCTGCTCTTCCTGAGGGCTTTTGGTGGGAGGGATTTCAAAGCCCATCCAGTGCCACCCCCTGCCATGAGCAGGGACACCTTCCACTATCTCAGGTTGCTCCAAGCCCTGTCCAACCTGCCCTTGGACACTTGCAGGGATGGGGATGTGGATGTGTTCCCTTGAGTGGAGGGAAGCAATCACCCCTCTTCCCATGGGAAAAATAAGAGTCAACTTTGGAGCAGCACTGGGAAGGAGCCACAGGGAACTTGCCCAGCACAAGGCTCGAGATCCCACAGGCCCCTCTGTCACTTTATTAGTCATTTTATTTGCCAGGAGTGGGAATTTTTATGGACACCACTGGAAGCAGAGCAGCTGAACGCAGGCACTGAGCTCAGTGAGAGGCTCAAAGCAGCCAAGCGTGAGCAGTTTTAAGGGAAAACTGAAAAAAAAAACCATTTCCCTCCCCAAATTCCTGAGGTCACAGGAGCACTGACAGCCTAATGAACAGTTCAAAGCAGTTTTGGGCACTGCATCATGCTCAAATTTGGGGTCTTACAGAGCTCTATTGAAACAGCAGGACCTCGTTGTTCAGGTTTATTTTCTCCTTGACAGGAGGAAAGTGGCTGAGTTCTGATTTAAAACTGGAGTTAATTTGAGGGGAGGGAACACTCTTCCCTGCCATAATTTATTCTTTTCAATGTAAACGAATTCACCTGCTTGCTGTAAACTTCACATGTGATTTAGGTTTACAATCAGTTCTAATTATCTCTGTGTTCAGCAAGAATTCAAGACACTTTCCCAAGCTGTGGAATATGAGCATCTCAAAGGCTCACACTCCCCTACACGTGCCAAAACCCATCAAACTTTTTTGTGCCTCACTCAGCCCTCTGGGCAGGTTAATGTCATTAATATATGATCTGATCCAATTTATCCATTTCAATGGACAACCCGGAGCCACCCAACCCCTCCAGACTGATTCATAAAATAAGTATCAAGCAGATATTACGCTCCCTTCTGGCATCAGAAACTCAAATTGTGCTTTGTGATCCACACAAAAAAAGCTTGTTTTCATTTTCCTGAGTTCTCAGCACTGTAACTCTGCAAATCCTTCACAACGCCACTGTTTGCACAGCAATGCTAACGAGAGGAATTAAAAAAAGAGGTCTTTATCAAGCTAATGTCGTCCTTGGGAGTGATTCTGCACTGCAAATATCACCTACAATGAAGATGCAACGTTTTCCTCTCCCACAACAACTCCCTTTGGACGACGATCCTGACAACGTGCCCTTCCGGAATCCCGTTTTTCCCAAGAACAGTTCTAGTGGATCCTGAGGAGCAGCCCAAGCACAGTTCTCAGCTGGCTCCCACCCCTTGCCACCAACAGAAATGGGGCTGCAAAACCATTTAAGAGACTTGGGTTTTGTGATATCATCTTTTTTTTGTGAGATAATTTTGTGACATAATTAATTCCCTACACGATTTCAAAGCTCTGCACCTGCCTCAGCTCAACTGGGCTCTGCCAAATAACTGAGCTGAATTTTTCAATTAGGACTTTTTTTTTTTTTTTTCCCAGCAATCCAAGTGGCTGGAATATCCTTACCTGGGCTGGTTTTCCTGGGAAATATTCTCCCCTCTCTGGTAACCATTGTCAGCCACCTGAGTCGTGGATCTCTTCACAATCTGCTTGAGCTCCTGCTCCAGGCGATCCTGGATGGCTTTCACTGTCTCTGGGATTTTTTTCAGCTTGGCCAGCCCTTTGATGAGAATTCCCATGAAGACACTGCTGTTCTCCTCTGGATCCAGATCCGTGTCTTCCTTGATTTCCAGCAGGCTCGAGTCTCGCACTGAAAAGAGATTTCAAAAGGCATAATCCAAGATTTAAAACTGTTAAACCCGACACCTGAGACCATCCAGAAGCAGCATTTGAACTCCTTTGCCTTCACAGAACTTCCACCACTTGGAGCAACCAAGGAATAAACAAGGAAGCACTTGGATTCTGGGGGGAACAGTGGTTATTTCTGTTTGCTTGGGAGCTTTTTTATACAGAAATACAGTAACCTGCACGTCTGATTGAGTTAGAAACACAGGATGACACAACTTATGTATCAGGAAACAGAGGAATCCTGGTGCAATTAAGATATTCATAAATGAGAAGGCACAACACCCCTACAAATCCCTTCAGTGTGTTTCAAGCAGCTAAAAAGCCCTAAATTTCTACCCCAGCTGTTTTAACTTATAAATATTCTTCACCACCATGTCCAGCAAGTGAGGAATAAACAAGGAAACCAGCAACACTTGGATTTTTGGGGGGAGGCAGAGGATATTTCTGTTTGCTTGGGGGCTTTTCTACACATAAATACAGTAACCTGAATGTTTGATTGATTTGGAAATGTTCCATGATTTAAGTTATGTGTTAGTGAGGAAACAGAGGATTCTGGTGCAATTAAGATATTCATAAATGAGAAGGTACCATGTCCCTACAAATCCCTTCAATGTGTTTCAGGCAGCTAAAAAGCCCTAAATTTCTACCCCAGCTGTTTTAACTTGTTATATCCTTCACAGGAGAGGAATTTTCATTACAAACAGTATCGAGATGAAGGGACTTCTGATTTATTCAGCAAAGTTTCTGTTGCCAGAGCGACTCATTGTTTGATTTTATCTCGTTCTGCTTTATCACTTCTGCCAAGGGGTTGATGAAGTTACTCAAATCTTTTAGCAGGGCCTCTAAAAAGGAAAAAAAAAACCAGGAAGAATTAGGGAGGGTATCGTGGATATGGCCCTGAAGTAACAGGGACTGCACTGGGAGAAATCCTGTTGCTAAGAGACAAGGGATGGGAAAGCAAGAGACACTCTGCTTGTTTTAAGTGTGTTCATTAAGCAACATTTCTTAATTTACAGATAACACCCAGCAACAACAAAAGCGTGGCTCTGTTAAAGGCTGGGTGAAACATTTAATAAATATATCTAAACACTTATGGGAAGTTAAGTGTGTCTTCAAGGCAAACTCCACTCAAAGCATCTTGGAAGATCCACAGCCACCAGATCCTTGGATAAAAATGAACCCCCCCGACGGCTGTTCCATCCTCCTTTGGGAAGGGCTGGTGGGTGACAGATGACTCCCATGGTTCCAACTCCTCAACAGATTTTTTTACTCAAAAAACTTCTCCAAGAAGCTGAATAAATGTCAAAAGATCCAGCAGGAGGATTGAAGGAACATGGCAGGGATGAGAAATGGCACGTCACGAGGAGCAGGAGCTGTCTGAAGCCGCGACTCTGAACGGAGGAGCAGCAGCAGCTCTGAGTTAGAGCAAGACCAAGAAAACAATGTCCCAAAGAGCCCATATGGTGCCACTTCATAAATATAATCACAATAAACAGATAACACTCCTCTCAGTGCCAGCTCACACCGATTTCAGGCTCCAACAATGCAGAGAGTTGGTTCTTTGCAGCAGAGTGATCCCAACCACGGCCCCTCTGGCTCAAACCAAACCCACTGTTCCCACACTCCTCATCCCAACCCAGAAATGCTGCCAGGGAAGAGCGAGGTGGGAATGGATCCTGGGAGGGCACCACATGGGACAGGGAATGAGAGCAGGGTTTGGGTGAGGAGATGGAGGACGGGAGGCTGGGTAGGAGCCAGCAGGGCAGGACTGAGCCCAGAAAGCCAAGCTGGGCTGATCCCACCGCGGGGACAGCAGGGCAGGGGGGGATTCTGCCCCTCTGCCCCCTCAGGGGAGACACCCCTGCAGAGTTGCCTCCAGCCCTGGGAACAACAGCAGGAGGACGTGGAGCTGCTGGAGAGAGTCCAGAGGAGGTCCCGGAGCTGCTCCCAGGGCTGGATCCCTCTGCCCTGGAGCCAGGCTGGGAGAGCTGGGAATGTTCCCCTGGAGAAGAGAAGGCTCCAGGGAGAGCTGAGAGCCCCTTGCAGGGTCTAAAGGGGCTCCAGGAGAGCTGGAGAGGGACTGAGGACAAGGCCTGGAGGGACAGGACACAGGGAATGGCTTCCCACTGCCAGAGGGCAGGGAGAGATGGGATACTGGGAAGGAATTGCTGGCTGGGAAGGGGGGAAGGCCCTGACCCAGGTTGTCCAGAGAAGCTGTGGCTGCTCCTGGATCCCTGGAAGTGTCCAGGGCCAGGCTGGATGGGGCTTGGAGCAACCTGGGATGGTGGAAGGTGTCCCTGCCCATGACAGGGGGGGTTGGACTGGATGGCCTTTAAAAAGGCCCTTCCAACTCAAAACTGTTTTGTGATTATGAGACATCAGGAAGATCAAATAGTGCTTCTTTTTCTCTCTCACACACACTCTTTGCAATTAAATTTGAACAAGCTACGAGACAAACAACTAGAAACACAGAGAGTGCATTAATTTGTTTTTCTAAAAAAGCAGCAAAAAACCCAAGGATAATATAGAGACACCTCAAACAGGCATAACCCATAACACCAATTGGAAGTTAACAACTGGATGCAAACATATTCCTGCTCAAAGCTCTCCTCCATCACAGACCTTTCACCCCACGAGGCTGCAAAGCACTTTGAGTGCTGCAGACATCGTGTCTACCCACCCTCTTAATGCCATTTGTTATTCCCCCAAAACCCACAGCACGCCAGGCACAAACAGGGAAAACGAGCTCCTTGCAACGAGAGCTGTGAAAAGAGCACAGGAAGAAAGGCTTAACCTGTTGTTTTCTTTTAAAAACCCAAAATATCCTGTTTCTCTGAGTTCAGTGAGGATAGTTCTCAGCTTGAGCAGCTTCTCAGAGCCCCCACCACGGCTCTGCAGCTCCTTTGTAAGAGGGCTGTGAATTATTCTTAATATCACACAACGAAAACCCGAGAGGGAGGAAATGGAGCCGTATCCAAATGGGAGAGCAGCATTTAAGAGGAGTAAAAGCAGCAATCTTGCTGAGAACTCTGCCAAGCACACGCTAAGAGGAAGGCTCTTGCATTTCCAAAAGAGCAAACCGATTTCCAACACCCCCCCAAACGGTCAGGACGTGGATTTGCATCCCTGACAGATGACAGCGAAGTGAAAAGCTCGATATCTGGGAGCAGCACGTGGCAGGGGAAGTTTTGTTAGATCTGGTGGTTTGATGAAACCTGTTTTCAAGTGTGTTTCCTGCCCGTTGTGCTTATTAAACAGGAATCCTGGGTGGATTTGGGGCCTCATTCATCTGTGAGATCTGACAAGACGCCAACCCCGGGTAACTGAAGAGGCTCTTTTCTCGTGTCTTCCACGCTTCAAACGTCCTCTGCTGCCATTTAATGTCACCAAGGGGCTGCCTGACCACAAAGCTCTGGCTCAGGAATGAGCCCCTCCCGTCCCCTTCCTCTCCCAGAAAGGCATCAAAGGACACAGGCATTTATTAAGGAGCTCACCTCGAAAACTGCATCCCCACATGGGCAGAGGTGAAGGAAGATCAGCCCCAACAGATCAGCCCTCAGAAGTGAAAGCTTTGCCTGTATTTACTCTTAAACTGGGAACATGAATTACTTTGTTATTCATTGGGATGAAGACAAAAGCAGGAGGCTGTCAGAACTTATTCCCACCTTCAAATCCCAAAAGGAAGGAGGGGGGTCAGCAGAACAGGGACCTTGGACTGTCACAGGGCCTGTTGAGGTGAGAGACCATTGGGAGCCTGTCCTGAGGGGCAAAGGGGTCCAGGAAAGCTGGACATTCACCAAGAAGAAAATCCTAAAGGATAAAAACCAAGAGCTGTGGCTGGAACTCAAGGAAAAAAGGAGTTTCTGACCTTTGGAAGAAAGGACAGGCAACTCAGGAGGAACACAAGGATGCTGTGAGGTTGTGAAGGGAGAAAAGAAGGGCCAAAGCCCAGTCAGGACTTAATCTGGCTGTAAAAGGCAATAAAAATGTTTCTATAAATACATCAGCAACAAAAGGAGGGCCAAGGAGAATCTCCATCCTCTGTTGGATGTGGGGAAAATAGTGAGAGAAGTTCAGGGAGAGCCTGAGGTACCAAATGCCTTCTTTTGCCTCAGCCTTTAACAGCAAGACCAGTTCTGGGGGTACCCAGTGCCCTGAGCTGGAAAACAGGGATGGAGAGCAGAATGAACCCCCATAATCCAAGGGGAATTGGCTGATCTTCCTGTCCTAACAACCTCTGGAAACCCCTCATGAAGGAGAACATGCAAATATGGCTTCTCAAAAGCCTCCTGAGACAACAACTTAAAAGAATGATTATTTTGCCTCATTCTCTGGTGGCCATTTTCAAAAAAAAATTAAATCACTGCATCATTTTTTCACCTGAAAATGCACAACCCCATGTTTAAGCAGTCAAAAGCTGTCACTAAAATTTGAACCATGTGCATCACTGTTTCCTTCACTGCCATGGTTTCAAAGGTGGAAGGTTCCCTGAACAGATCCCTGCTTTGATGATGCCCTATAAACCTTCTCTGCCAATTGGGAATTCCTTCATTTGTCCAGTTCTGCCGCTTCCCAAGAACCCAACCTGCTGCAAGGGCTGGTCTGATTCCCCCAAAAAGTCAATGTTGGCACCTCATTTAAGCAAAGCAGCTGAAGAAAAGGCTCTTGGGTCTTGTTTTTCACTCCAAAATTTGCTGCTGCTCGTTACTGAAAGTTTCATTAGCCGGGGGATTTTATGGGACTCCAGTAAAATTTAATGTGCTATTTTCCATGATTTATGTCCTCCTGATTATGCCCTTTCTGCCTTCAAACCTGCCAGAGGAAAGCACATGAGTTCCTGGTGCCCCAAAGCCATCATTTCATACTTGAAGGAACGTCACCGGCTCATTCCTGGTGTTGAATCCTTGTTCCAACACATTCCTGGAGCCAGGGAGCAACAAATGGACAGTTACTGCAGAAATGAGAACTTTAAAAGATTTGTAACTATGAAGTCCAGAAGAAAAGCCAAGTTTAAAATCCTCCTAACCTAAACAAGCATGAAAACCAAGTCTCCAAATAAAAAAATAAGTGCCCTGTGGTCAAATATCTGATGATGGGACCACACACAGGAACTAATAATGAAATTATACAGGGAGAGTAACTATGTGTTAACTCTTCTGGCTTTCATGGCTCTAAAATCTCCCTGATTTCCCCTTTCTTTCCCCAAACACACCCCCAGATCATTTATAATTTAGGAAAAATGCTGGAGAAAAACCACCCAGATCCTCAGGTGAGAAAAAAAATATCTTTTAAGTATTTATTGAGCATGTTTGAAGTGGAAGCAACAATGTGGCACAATGGCATTTTTGGAGTCACCCTTAAAACTGGATATTTAAAGCTCTGGCTCCTGCAGGGATTTTCCAGGAGCAAGTTCCCAGGTCTCCACAAGTTTTCGCCTCCACAAAAATAGCTGGTTTTTGAAGAAAGAGAGGCAGGAGCAGCAACTAGAGCTGCCCTTAGAACCACCACACTGCCTGGATTTAGAAGTTCCATTTCTCTCCTATCACTGAGGGGAAAAAAGGTCACTGAAGCAAATTATCAATTCAGCCTCAAATTTACCTATGCCATCAATAACAATATTAATTTTCACCATCACAGCCCATCTTCTGTGGGATTCCTGAGCAGAATTCTCCCAAATTTCTCAGGGAAGGGCACTCTTGGGCTTGCTGTGAACCAGGTGAGCACGTTCTAGAGTTCCAGGAAGAGCCTGGCAAAGCAGGAACCTCCACAAATACTCTTCAGAGTACAGAAGGTTCAAGCAGAGAAATATCATTTAAAAGTGGATTTATTTCTCTGAACTGGCATGAAGGGAAAAATGTTACTGGTGAAGTGCCATATCTGCAATCCTCAGGTGAGCATTACTGAGGGCTTTGTTTATTTTACATGCAGCAGGAACAGCTTTAATTCCCTTATAAAGATTCTACAGCACAAGGCAACACCTCCTTTGGGAAGGGAAGGCAGGAAGGACTCCAAATTTTGGCATCTTTGCTGAGACAAGTCAAGTGAGTCAGTGCTTTATAATGTCACCCATTAATATGCAAGGCCACTTTGTTTCATCAATAAAAAAGCCAAAAAGAACTTAAGTGACTAAAGGCAGGAACAGCTTTTGTTATGCATACACATAAGTTTTAAATTCTCTGCTAGTTGTGCAGTCCTGGAAAAGGCTACTTTTAAATAAAATTACAGGGAAAAAATCTCCATAAGTACATTGTGCACTTGAAGCAAAACCATATGCATACTTTATGCTGATCAAATGTTTTCTATTATGATCTGCAGCTTTCCCAGTCTGAGGGACACTTGCCCAGCACTTCACTGAGTGACAAAGAGCAGAGTGAGGAGCCAAGGAAGAGATTTTCTGGTGTGCTGGGTGTGAAGAGCAAGAAGAGATCTGCAAAAAACCAAGAATTTAAGGCATTAAGGATGAAGCCACCAGAGCCTTTGTTTGCAGGTATTCAGCTGGTTCATGTTCACAAGCAACCACTGCTGTTTGTACCCAAGAACCTTCACTTAAATCACCATCACAGAATGGTTTGGGTTGGAAGGGACCTTCAAGACCATCTTGTTCCAACCCCAACACTTTCCACTAGCCCAGGTTGCTCCAAGCCCTGTCCAACCTGGCTTTGGACACTTCCAGGGATGGGGCAGCCAAATCTCCAGAGATGTGACAGGGATTGACTGGGAACTGTGAGTCTTTAAAGGTGACAAGTGTCAACAGAATTGTTTTCAGAGCATATTTAAGGTTTGTGTTACACTGGCAATCAAAAAAAAAACCAAATCAGGAAGACACCAAAGGTATTTCCATTCATCAGAAGTTGCATCTTCTGCTCTATTCCCCATCCATGAGATTCCCATCAGCTCCAGAACCTCAGACTTTTTGGTTTTCCTACTGTACAGAGGACTGATATTTTAGGTAAAAAACAGTGGCAGGCACTGCAGAACTCCCTCACTGAAAAGGAATTGTTTTAACATTTACAGGGGTTGGAACCAGACGATCTTGAAGGGCCCTTCCAACCCAACCCATTCTGTTCACAGTGGTCAGACTGGGATTCAGATTTTTGTGGTTTGTTTCCTCAGTTCCCCAAAACCATGTGATTTTTAGCAAGAAACTGAACTGAATTTCTCACTGAACACAGAGCAGAACAGGAATTCTTAAGTTTTTCCCTCAGAATTTTCATACAGTTCCTCTCTTCCAGGTTTTTTGATGCACTTTCCAGCCCTGAAAGGTTCCCTTGGCAGATCACAAGTGACTCCTCACAAACCTTCCACTCCAGGGAAAAACAGCCCCAGGCTCTGAGAGCAGCCCTGCAGGAGCAGAGCTAAACAACAAAACCCCTACAAGAGCAAAAGATAAGAATAATCAAAGAGAAGGATCTAGGAGGGGAGTGTGACAAACCCAGAAGCAAAAGGACAAAAGAATTAATAAGGATGAGAAGGGAACACTCTCTGCATTTGAGGAATACTGAAACAGTCAGGTTTTGAAAGGAAGGGGGGGAAAGACTTAGGTCAACTCTGTATTATTCATCAAGGACAACCCCACTTATTAATCTTCTGAAACAATACAAGGATTAATTCCCCACCTCTGCAGCCCTTGCAAAGCCTCCCACGAAAGCACCAATAAAACAACGGTTTTGCTCAGTGTTTGTTGTAGCAGCACAAAGATCATCACGGGATTATTCCTGTGTACAGACACACCTTGAGCCAAAGCTCCCACAAGGGAAAGACTTGACCTTTTTGGCTCCAACACTGCAAAAAAAACTTCAGTAATACCCACACAAACCTCTGGGAAGTAATGGAGGGGAGACCCCCACATAAACTGAGCCAAACTCGTGATCAAGGTGAGGACAGGCACAGAAAATTAAGTGTATTTAACTGAAGCTGATGAGGACAGCAGGGGGGAAAGATGATTTTCCAAAATTAAAAAGCAGATAGGGCCAGTTCTGCCCCAGGACACGCCAATCCCTCATGGCACTGCACAAATCCCTTCCCAGGTTTTAGTCTCAGGGCCTCCCCTCAGCAGCCAGAGGTGGAGAGGGGATGATGTTCCTCCTGCTACTCCTGTAAAATCAGCTGAAGAGCTACAAATTCCTTCTCTGAGGGACGTGTATGACTTAAATACTCACTGCTGGAGCTTCCAGGAGTGCTGAACTGGGAGGTTTCCAGGAACTTCCGAGGTGTGGATAAATTAGTGACATCCATCAGAGGCACAGGAGAGGCATCTTTCACCAGGGAGCTGTGGGAGGGGAAACAATTAAAGCAAATACTTTGCTGTTATTTACAATCTTTGCTCGCAGCAAATAACCCATTTATTCCTTAAATTTTAGATGCTCCTCTTCCCATGGCTTCCATTGACTTCCAATCCTTCAAACTCTTCTGTTTCCACCAGAAACCTCCAAACTTTTTCCTCTCCTTCCTGTTCTGTGCCCACCCAGGTGCATCCCATCCCAAATGGACCTCCTTACTCAGGAGTTAAAGACTTTCTGCTTGGCCATTTTCCTCATAAATTCACACTGTATTAGCAGCCAGAAATGTGTCACACTGCACACTGACAGCTGGACGTGGCAGGAGGACACAAGAAATCATTTTTAGGAGGAAAAAAAAGGCAGAGGGCTCCTGTAATGGAGTTCAGGATGTTTGCTCAGAGGTCAAAATGCTTATGGAGAACTGCAAAAATAAGGGTATCCTGCATAAGAACCACCTGTATTCCTTATACACCTACAAAATCATGCTTTCAGGGATTAACTGTGTGTTCCAAAGTTGGATAAAACCCACTTAAAATCAATACAAGAAATAATCATAAATATTTTTGCACCCTGGTCAACCAGCCAGTCCAGGACAGCACATTAACCAAAGCAAAAAGCTGGGAGAGTTCAAGTCATCAAATATCCAGGATGTGCAACAGGGAATGAGGAAAAAAAAAAGACAAACCAGAATAATAGAAAGGTCCCTACAGCAGCCACACCAAACTGCAGTTAATTAGCAGTGCCCCAGACTGGGTACACCAAAGCTTTGTGTCTGTTTTTAATTAACAAGATGAGTAAGGAAGGGGCTGCTGACTTGCCAGCAACGCTCCTTCCAAGGAAATTTCAATTTTAATCAGTCCTTCATTTCATAAATTCATTTCATGCAACTTCCTGTCTCACCTGTTCTTTTTGGGGAGGCAGATTTTTAGTCCTTCTCCTCATAAAATGTTAATTTATCTTTTCTCTGCATCTTTATCATATGCTGGTTCCCCTTTTGCTCCCCGCCCCTGTTTATTCCAAACACTGTGTTTCTCTTTTCTAGGCACTGCCTTCCTTCCTTCCCTTCAACAACTCTTGCCCTCAAACACAGAATCAGCAAAATTAGGAATAAATAGCCAGGTGCCCTATAATTCAGGTGAATTCCCAGAGGTACCAAACCAGGTAAAGAAGTTTCAACATCTTTAAAACACCTTGGAAACACAACAAAGCCAAGAGAATTCAGCTCTGGCTTCAATATTGTGGCCTCCATCTATTAACCTTTAGAAATCTGTTTAGAAACTTTATGGTTACATCTTTTAAAATGTGGATGTTTGCTAGAAAATGAGCCATTTTCCCCCACCTTCTTCCCTTTGCCTGACCTGAGCCTCACCATCATGACATTTGTAGGAAAGGTGGAAGTACCAGGGAAGGAAAAGAGTGGGATTTGGGCTCAGCAGAACCCTCTGGGAAGCAGCAAACACCCAAGAGAACCAGTAAAGTGAAGGAACGAGAAAAGGACTGAAGGTCCATCGACATGTTTGAGTTTTCCTGCTCTCCACAGCCAGAAAAATGAGGAATTTGCATGGCAAAAATGAAAGGTTGGGGTGTAAGTTGATGGTACTCTGCCAACTTCCTACTTAGGACAGGGGGAATGTTGTCCTCTTCACTCCCAGACCTGCTGCCCCCCAAACCCACCTGACAACCAGCCCTGTTTGTACCCCAGAACCTTCATTTAAATCCTCATCACACACTGGTTTGGGTTGGAAGGGACCTTAAAGCTCATTTCATTCCAACCCCTTGCCATGGGCAGGGACAACTTCCACTATCCCAGGCTGCTCCAAGCCCCATCCAGCCTGGCCTTGGACACTTCTAAGGATGGGGCAGCCAATCTCCACAAATGTGCCAAGTGTCAACAGAATTGTTTTCAGAGCATATTTAAGGTTTGTGTTACACTGGCAATTAAAAAAAAAAACAACCAGGAAGACAGGAAGCTGAACATGAGCCCGAGTGTACCCAGGTGGCCAAGAAGGCCAATGGATCCTGGCCTGGCTCAGGAACAGGGTGGCCAACAGGTCCAGGGAAGTGATTCTGCCCCTGGACTCAGCACTGGGGAGGCCACCCCTGGAGTGCTGTGTCCAGCTCTGGGCCCTGAGCTCAGGAAGGCCCTGGAGGGGCTGGAGCAGGGGCAGAGAAGAGCAGCGAGGCTGGGGAAGGGACTGGAGCCCAAGTGCTGGGAGGAGAGGCTGAGGGAGCTGGGGGGGCTCAGCCTGGAGAGGAGGAGGCTCAGGGGAGACCTCCTCACTCTCTGCAACTCCCTGCCAGGAGGGGGGAGCCGGGGGGGGTTGGGCTCTTTTCCCAGGCAACCATCAGCAAGACAAGAGGGCTCGGTCTTCAGCTGTGCCAGGGGAGGTTTAGGTTGGATATCAGGAAGAATTTCTTTGCAGAGAGGGTGCTCAGCCATTGGAATGGGCTGCCCAGGGAAGTGGGGGATTCTCCATCCCTGGAGGTGTTTAAGAAGAGACTGGATGTGGCATCAGTGCCATGGGCTGGGAACCGTGAAGGTCGTGGATCAAGGGTTGGACTTGACGATCTCAGAGGTCTTTTCCAACCCAGTTGATTCCATGATTCTATGACACCAAAGGTACTGAAAGGACAGGACTTCCATTCGTCAGGAGGGGCATCTCCCGCTCTATTCCCCATCCAGGAGGTCTGACAGGAGATTCCCATCAGCTCCAGAACTTCAGATCTGGGTTTTTTTACTACCCAGAGTTGAAAACCAACGGCAGGCAGTGCCCAAGTGCCTCACTTTCCCCAGGGCAGGAGGACTGTTGCCCTGTCCCACCCCAGCCCAGACACACCCGATCCTGCCCCTGTCCTTGCCGCGCTGGCCCACGCGGTTGGTGGATTTGATGTAGAGGTGCCGGTGCAGCTCGTCGATCAGCACCAGGTGCAGGTTCATCTTCTTGCTGTGCAGCTCCAGCCTCAGGTCACTCAGCCCTTCCACCTGCAGGAGGGGACCTTCCAAGGAATCCACGGCCGACACCTGCCGGGAGAACACGGGACGGCTTTGAAAGGTCAGGCCTGTCTTAAATCTCCTCTAAATATCATTCATCCCTCAGCTCTTTGGGCAGTGGGGTGTCTGAATATCAGGGTGATTCTATCCCCAAAACCTTTGTAAAGCAGAAAACCTTGAAGTAATAGTTCTTTATTTCTATTCCTAAACGAAGTTCAACATGTGGAAGGGTCCAATTCCCAAAAAACTCACATCTAAGGTGCAGTCTTCGAATATTTGGAGCACGCGTGTAAAACAAGTTAGTGAGAACACAGTTCATTAATATAATAATTAACTGGTATAATTATTATATTAAATTATAATATTATAATATTTATTTATAATACTATAATATTATAATAATTTATAATATAGTATAATAATTTATTCATAATATAATAATTTATAATTATAATAATCTATAAATATTATTATAATAAATTATAAAAATTATACTAATATAATATACAATATAACATAGTATAACATTATATATATTACATATACACTATAAAATAATATAATAAAAATATAATAAATTTAATATTTTTATAAATATGTGTTTACATATTTTATATATTCTTTGTATATTCATTATTCTATTCTATTATATTGTTATTTTATATTGTTATATATTATAATATATATTATACATAATATTATATTATATTATTATATTGTTTTATAATTATATATCATTATATTAAAGGATATATTATATATAATATAATATAATATTATTATATTATAATTATATATCATTATATTATAGGATATATTATATATAATATGTTATTATATTATAATTATATATCATTATATTATATACTATTAATATTATTTATTATCTATATATTATTCTATTTTATATATTTTATATACAAATATATATTTATATATTTACAACTATTATGCATTTATATAAATATATATTTATTGAAATAGTATATAAATATATAAATATATATTTCAATAAATATATATAAATTGATATATTTAGATCTTTATATATTTATACATAATATATGCATATATTATATGATAACATGATATATAATAAAAATATTATCTTATTCAAAATAAAGACATTATAATAAATATCAAGGCACAATTTATCCCAAAACAGGAGGATTATCAAGTAGAAAACTGTCAAAACAAGATACTGGCACTGATGTTGGACTGCTGCTATTCTTTTCATTACAGCAGTACCAACAAAACATTATTCCCTACCCTATAAACGGGGAGAAAAACAGCTTAAATTTTATTTTCCTAAAGTGATATCATGAGGCAGCTGGAAAAATTTCAGAAAGCACATCTTTCAGGCTGCACAGGCGTTATTGGTGTAACTACAGCTGAATATCTTAAGCAGTGACCAGCAGAGCAAGGAACCTAAATCTCATTGATATCCTAAAAACAAACGTGGACAAAACCCAAATATTCCACCAGGAACGATAAATCAGTGCATAAAAGCAACAACTTCACGTCCCTCCTGGTTTTCTCTTTCACTTCCACGGCTGCTAATAAATAAATAAAAGCAAAGTGTCCCTCTGCAGCTTCCAAAACCCTCGGTGGGGATGTTGTAAGAAACCAAGAACAGCATGTTGGGCATGCAGAGGTTGAAAATAAAGCTTAAAAACCCCTTCCCTACTAAGGGAAGATGCTGGTGGTGAAACAAGAGGTTTGGGCATGCAGAGGTTGAAAATGAAATTTAAAAACCCCTTCCCTACTAAGGGAAGATGCTGGTGGTGAAACAAGAGGTTTGCTTGCACTGGAGGATTTCGGTTCATAACAAACCTGTCAGTTAAACATTAAAAATTAAAAGGCAGGAGATAACAGTGAGCAGAGCCCAGCCAGGGGCTGGTCCCTCAGTACCAGTAAATATTATCTCTACTCCAAGAACATCTATCACCAGTGAATTCCACTGCTTGCCTGCAGGTCAGGAATAACCCTGGAATAGCCTTGGGACAGCCAGGCTGTTTAAATTAGGAGAGGTTGCTAAGAGGAAGCTGCACTTTTTCCTCACTCCTGAAAAAATTTTTGTCAGGAAATCCCTCCCTGTGAATTCCCTTCTCTGCATGGACGAGGAAAGAGTGCAGCCTGTAGGATGGAGCTCAGTCTGGAGCAGGAATTAGTGTCCCAGTGTTAATTAATTCATCAGGCTCCTCCCAACCCCATCAACCAGCACTTCTGGGGTTCCCATCACTGGACACAAAGCATCGTCCACCCTCTTCCTTCCCAGTATCCATCTGGGAACAGCCAGGGAAGCTGGGCCAGGACACATCAGGAACCCACACCACAGATGAAGCAAAAACCCCGATTTCCCTCTCCCAAAAGGAGAGGTCACCCAAATCCCAGAGCACACCCGGATGGAGCAGCTCAGCGGACCCAGCTCGGAAATCTCCGGCAGAAGCTCCAGTTTTCCTCTTTTTCCTTTGGCAGTAGGTAGGGATGTGCCCAAAATTTCCCAATTCCAAAGGCACTGTAACCCCCCCACGCAGTCACTAGGCTGCCCCAGCTTGGAAGAGACCCCTGGAAGCTTCTCATTCCGCTTCCAAGCAGCTCTGACTTCCCCATCGGCTCAGGGGCGGAACATCTGGAGACTCCCGGTGCCTCCTGATCTCCTGGGGTTTCATCCCTCCCATCCAGAAGGATTTTCTCCCTCTGTCCAGCCAGGACCTGGTGATGGTCACCTCTGAGTTTGGGCACTTCTGGAGGAGTTTGGCTCCAAGTCAGTGAGGGAACTGAATCCTGTTTTCCCTGTCCCCCCACACACACGGAGAACTGAGGGTACAATTAACACCCCCCTGCCTTTGGCTCCTCATCCTAGCTGTGTGGTGGATAATGAGGATTAAAGATGCTCTAAAACATGCAGTGGTATCACATTTTAAAGATTCTCTAAACATTCAGTGGTATCACATTTTAAAGATGCTCTAAACATGCAATGGTACCACATTTAATTAGCTTTCCCCCCCTTCCTTCCCCCCCCCTCTCTCCGAGCTCAAACCACCCTTCCCACGTAGTTCCCTGGTTTTTAACACTCCCATTCCCCACTGGGGGCTGTTCCTGCCAACAAAAGGACTAATAAATGGAATTGGACAGGGAGGGGAAGAATTATCCCCCCTCAGTTAGCCCCTGATAATGGAAAAGCAGCCTCTCCCAGAGAACCTGAAAATTAGATGTCCAGGAGAACCACAAGTCGTTCAAGGGTCCAGAAAAAGCACCTGAGGGTCCTTTAAGCCTCTTTCTTCCACACACACGGCCCAGGTAAATGGAAAAAAAGTGATTTTTATCTATTTTCTGAAGTTGGAGTACCTGGACACAAGGATAATTAGAGGTAAGGGGGCTCCCCACATAATTTTGGCAGGGGTTGGGGTGCAGAGAGGAGCTACAGTAAGAGAAAACAGCCTGGGAAGTGAATCAAAACAAATATCTTGGTTTTTCTTCTTTAAAAAGCTGATTAAAATAAGCAAATACCACCCAAAGAAATTCCAGGTAATTCCCACCACCTTCTTTAATTCAGAAATCTGGCTCTCCTATTGAAAGCTGCTCATAAAAACACAACAACTGTAATTCAGGCAAATAATAATTCAGATATTGGCCTGGATTACCACAGAATTTGGCTTAGGTAATCTAACAGTCATTTCTGATGTCCAAATCTACTTATCTTATATCTATTCATTATTACCTCCAATAGGCAGAGACCTTTTGGAGGAATAAGGAGCAACGAAATGAGCCTGAAAAAAGAGCTCTGCTTTGTATAAGCTAAAAATTGCCAGTTTATAGCAAATAACTGTGGCAGCAGCACCATTAGGCAGCTTGTTTAAAGGTCACAGGCAGTTTAGAGCAGGGCTTAATTGCCTCAAAAAGAAAATGTAGCTAAACATTTGCTTAGCATAACATCCAATTTGGAAGGGTTTAATTTAGCCTTTTACAACAAACCACAATCTAAGCGCTAACAAGGTATTTGTCAAGATTCTTGCTTTCAAAAAGTCAAAAAGTTTTTTCAATCTGTTTGCAGTTAAATCTATTTATTCTCCTGAAAGGTTTTCTCTAAACCTCCCCAGGTCTGGAAGCGAGCACAGATAAAATGAAAATCCTCAACTAGATGGTTTTTCAGGGTGAAAAAACCCCCGGAATAATCGTAAAATTGTGAAATCACAGAATGGTTTTGGGTGGAAGGGACCTTAAAGATCATCCAGTTCCAGTCCCAACACCTTCCACTATCCCAAGTTGCTCCAACCTGACACTTCCAGGGATGGGGCAGCCACAGCTTCTCTGGGCAACCTGTGCCAGGGCCTCCCCACCCTCAGAGGGAGGAATTTCTTCCCAAAGAATGGGTTGTTCAGACTAAAAACCCAAACCCTTTCTGCCTGGGAAAAGCAGTTTATTCTGAGTTCAGACAACAGATATGAAAACGTGAACAAACAACAGAGAAAGGTTTAAAGAAAACAACGGGAGGGGTCACAACTGTAAGGAAAAAAAGTCACGTTGAACACAAACACAATATGACAAAAGGGAAAAAGCTGAAGGCCGGGAATAAAAGAGTAAATAAACAGCAGCAACCCAGAAGGTCCTGGCTGCCTCACTGGTGAATAAAGACACTGCTGACATTTAAAAGGAGAATTGATCTCCTGCTTTTCCAAGGGACTCGTTTTCACGAGGTACAGGAAAGGAAAACAACGATAAAATGACTTAAATAAGTGTAGCCAGATCTAAACAAGCAGTTCACTGAACTCCTTTTGCACCCGAGGTGCCTGAGAGAAGGACCTGCCTGAAAACTCCGCCTGAGGAACAGGAGGGTCCTCCCACTCCAGCTGCTGGGACTTTGCACCAGCCAAAAGGGCAGAACACCCTCCACTTTGGCCACAAGAAGCCCCTGCAGCTGCAGGCTGGGCCAGAGGGGCTGGAGAGCAGCCAGGCAGGAAGGGAGCTGGGAGTTGGGCTGGGCAGGGAGCTGAAGAGGAGCCCGAGTGTGGCCAGGGGGGCAAGAGGGCCAAGGGCTGCTGGGCTGGCTGAGGAAGAGTGTGGCAGCAGGAGCAGGGCAGGGCTTGTGCCCCTGGGCTGGGCGCTGGGGAGGCCACCCCTGGAGTGCTGTGTCCAGCTCTGGGCCCTGAGCTCAGGAAGGCCCTGGAGGGGCTGGAGCAGGGGCAGAGAAGAGCAGCGAGGCTGGGGAAGGGACTGGAGCCCAAGTGCTGGGAGGAGAGGCTGAGGGAGCGGGGGGGGCTCAGCCTGGAGAGGAGGAGGCTCAGGGGAGACCTCCTCACTCTCTGCAACTCCCTGCCAGGAGGGGGGAGCCGGGGGGGGTCGGGCTCTGCTCCAGGGAACCAGCAGTAGGACAAGAGGGCACGGTCTCAAGCTGGGCCAGGGCAGGGGCAGGTTGGACATCAGGAAGGAATGTTTTCCATGGAGGGTGCTCAGCCATTGGAATGGGCTGCCCAGGGAAGTGGGGGATTCTCCATCCTTGGAGGTGTTTAAGGACAGACTGGATGTGGCATCAGTGCCATGGTCTAGTAACCAGAGCAGTAGTGGATCAAGGGTAGGACTTCATGATCTTGGAGGTCCCTTCCAACCCAGCTGATTCTATGATTCTATGAAATGATGGGCTCTCTCTTCCCTGGGAGGGTGGGGAGGCCCTGGCCCAGGTTTCCCAGAGAAGCTGTGGCTGCCTCTGGATCCCTGGAAGTGTCCAAGGCCAGGTTGGAGCCACCTGGGCTAGTGGAAGGTGTCCCTGCCCATGGGATCATCTTTCGAGTTCCTTCCATTCCAGGTTCCCAAACCTTTCAATGAACCCAGAGGCTGCAGAAGAGAGCAGGAAGAAGCAGAAGAGCAGCAAGAAACCCTCCCAGGTGACACCAAATTTCTGTGCCACCCCCTGTCTTGGCAGAGGAAACTGTGACAGATTGAGCCAAAGCCATGGAAAAAAAACAAGCCGAGAAAAGGAAAGGGAAGTGAAGGTGTTGGACTTAAAATTGCACCTGGGGAAGAGTGAGGAAACGTGTTTTGACTGTGTTCTCTTTTCTTCTCCCACCTCAGAACCCAAAGCACTCACCAGAAGTTTCAGTTAAGCAGCAATAAATTAAGCTGGTTAATAAATTTAAGTTCCCAAACTCGAGGCTGTCGTGCCTGAAAAATTCCCACATTTTCCGTGGGCAATGGAGGAAATCACAGAATGGGTGAGGTTGGGAGGGACCTCTGGAGGTCCTCAGGTCCAACCCCCTCAGGCAGGGCCACCCAGAGCCTCACAGGGCCGTGGCCAGATGGCTTTGGAACATCTCCAAGGATGGAGACACCTCAACCTCCCTGGGCAGCTGAAGTGGGGTTGGATGGACACAGGGAACCTCCCAGGGTTCAGTTTGTGCCCAAGGCCTCTGGTGCCATCCCTGGGCACCACCAGAGCCTGGCTCTGATCTTCTCCACCCTCCCTTCATGTATTTACAGGCACTGAGAAGATCCCTCTGGACCCTTCCCTTCTCCAGGCTGAGCAGTCCCAGCACTCCCAGCTTTTCCCAGATGTTCCAGTCGCTCATGATCCTTCTGGAAGGGGCCAACTCCCAAAAATCAGAAGCCTGTTGAGCACTTTGAGCCTCCTCTGCTGGAAACACTTAATGAGTAACTGATTAAACCTGCTTTACACTGCATTTAGACCTTTTAATTACAAGCTTGACGTGATTTTTATCAATTAATTTATCAATTATGTGTTTCACCTGGGAATTTGTTCCAGTATTTTGGTTGCAAAGGTGAATCAAGATGAAGCTGAAAATTTATGGCCTTTGAAGGTGGGACATCTGACACATGGGATACATGAAAACTTGCACATAACATCCACTTAAAAAATCCAAAGATTGGGAATTGCCTGTTACCAAACTGCCACAGTTGGTACCAAGACAAATCAGTGACTGTCAATTAATAAAGATGACCCTGAACTTAAAGAATATGCAGATGATCCTAAAGCAGGGAGCTTTTAGCTAAAACCATGGACAATGGGAAAAGCACACAGATCCATGACAGCTATTCCTGACTGTCACTGCTTCCCTTCCCCTTAAAAACAGGAAAAAGGAGAAAAGGTGCACAGGATTAATGAGGAGCTGATGGTGAACAGCTCTGTGTTGATTAACACTCTGGATATTATATTATATTAATTACATTATTTATATTATATTATGTGATGGAAGAAACTGCTCCTGGTTTTGTTCACCTTTAAACAGCCCTGTAAGAATTAACACAGCAAAAAGCAAACAAAGAGCTATAAAAGAAGATGATTCCTTTGCAATATTTTGGAAAGAGCTGAGCTCACTCCCCTTCCACAGACAAAAGGATTTGCTGACCAAGTGATGCACAAAAAAGGGGGGACTGATACAGATGATTGAGGCTGAGAGGGGGAGAGGTTTGGAAGATGGGTTTGAAGGAATCTGAGCTACACACACACACAATAAAAAAGTGCTCAGGTTGCAGGAAAACAGCTCATCCTGACACAAACATTCCACACAAACTGATTTGATGGGGGAAGGACAAGGAAAATGTTCATACAGGACCTGGGTAAAGGGGTTACTTTTCACCTTCACACAAAGCACAAATGTCCTTTATTTTCTCAAGTGTTTCAATGGCAATGACCAAACCCGCTGTTTTCCCTCCCAAAAAACTTTTAAATATTTATCAAATTCTGTTCCTCGCTCGCTGTCCTTTCCCTCCAGCTCCATAAATTTCATTCCTTGGAATTTGCCTCAGCCCTGTCAGCCATCAATCATCTCCTCCCTCCTTCGCTCGCTGCAATTCATCACTGTCTGCCCAGCAAGAAAATGCTGGAACCAAACACGGGAACAGAGGGGGCTAAAAACAAGGATTATCCAACTGCTCACTTGGACTTGAACACAAAACACGAGCAAATTTCTACACCAGTGTGGTCAAATGACTTCCCTGAAGTGGGAAAGGCAGGATATCTGTTGGCAGCACAGATTTTTTTTTTTCTTCCAGTTTTCATTTCCATACTTTTATTTGCCTCTTGATTGAATTCATCTTCACTCAGTTGCAACTGCCATTAAGGAAAGCCTATTTTTCAAACTCATCTCTGCCCCAAAAGACTTCTCTTTACGTGAATGATGCCTGGAACAAGGAGGTCCTAATGCATTAAATTAAAACATCAGGATTTGCCTTAATGCAAACCTGCAGTTTCCCGAATTTATTCTCTTCCTGCCTTCCAACGACACTTCAAATCTTGGCACTCCCTGTGTCCCATCTCTCTGCTGCCAAAGGCACCTTTAACTCCTTTCTATCAGTTCCAGACTCCCAGAATGGTTTGGGCTGGAAGGGACCTTCATCCACTTCCAATCCCAACACCTTCCACGATCCCAGGTTGCTCCAACTTGGCCTTGGACACTTCCAGGGATGGGGCAGCCACAGCTTCTCGGGGCAAAGCTACTCAATTCAGCTACTAATTTACCAGATTTCATTACAGAATTCATAAATTCACTGAAGATTTCTATGAAACTGTGGTGTCAGACAAGCTCTGCCTCCTTCCCAACCAGGCACAGGCTCCACACATCTTCATTCAGGAGCTTGAAGTTCTCCCCCAGCTCTGCCAGGAAATGTTTCTTCGACCAAACCGTTTTCAGAATGACTTGGTAGCACTCTGCCAACCTCACCAGGCATAAATCAGTTTACTGCAGTGGAAAACTCGTGTTAAATTCATGCCAAATGTTACGAATGCTTTCCTAAAAACCTGGATTTATTACACCTTTTCACACACCGTTCGCCGGCTTTAAAGCTGCCTTTTCAAAAAATAAATCAGTCAGATTGATCCAGATTATTTTATGCTGTCCCATAACCCTTCTGCAATGATTTCTCTTCACTGCACTATTTTACCAGGGACAAAAAAAATCACGTCTTACAATCCAGAGTTTAAAAACAAAGAATTCCTGGAAAGACCAGCGATTACTGGAAAAGCATCTGCTGGATTCCAACCCTGCTCCAGCTTCATTAGGGTGTGTTTTCTTGTTTAATAAACTTTCATCAGCTTTTAAATGAGTGGTTGTGATGAGCAGAGCCAGGAGCTCCCCCCCCCACAGAATGCTCTGGAGAGATCTCTCTGCTTGTTGGTGCATTAACGAGGAGCTGGGGTCAAGCACGTGGCAATGCAAATGAGGAGCATTAGGCAGCAACAGCTTAATGAACAGGCTGCTCAGATAATGCAAATTACAGGATAAAAAGAATGAGATCAACTTATTGATAAGTACACCGAGGTGGGGGAAAAAAAAAATGATAGGATGTTTCAAAGGGAAAAAAAAAACTCCACGTTTAATGTGTTTAAAACTAGTCTGGGAGGTTTATTAAAAAAATAATCAAAGCAGAACTGAAAGAAAGAAAAAAGATACGGGAAGGAGGTGAAATATCTTCTAAGAACACATAGAATCAATTTTTGTAAAGAACTTGGAAGTATGTAATTGGAATCATGGAATGTCCTGAGTTGGAGGGACCCACCAGGATCATCCAGTCCAGCTCCTGGCCCTGCACAGACACCCCAACAATTCCATCCTGTTCCTGAGGGTGTTGTCCAAACCTTCCTGGAGCTCTGGCAGCCTTGGGGCTGTGCCCACTGCCCTGGGGAGCCTGGGCAGTGCCCAACCACCCTCTGGGGGAAGAACCTTTCCCTAAAATCCAACCTGCCCCTGCCCTGGCACAGCTCCAGCCCTTCCCTGGGTCCTGGCACTGGCACAGGGAGCAGGGATCGGAGCTGCCCCTCCTGAGACTCCCTGGGAGTCTCCCCTCAGTCTCCTCCAGCTGAACCAGCCAAGTGCCCTCAAGCACTTTTTGTGTGGCCTCTCCAGACCCTTCCCCAGGCACCAAAAGCCTGTGATTTCCATCCCTGTGTGCATCCACAGAACATATCCCACGGATCCACCAACACCCCAAAACCTGAGCTGCCTCCACCTCACCTGCCCCTCACCCTGACACATCACCTGGTTGGCCAATCATTAATAATTAGCACAACACAGGCCCATCTCACAGCAGGTGAGAAACCAGATACAACCCTTGAGATGCCACTTCTCCAAAGGCTTCTTTGGAAACAGTAAGGTCAGGGGTGACAGGACACATTCACCAGGAAAAGACTTTAAGCCAAGAACCATTACACAAAAAACATTATTTGTGTAATTCGGGGGGAAAAAAAAAAAAAGAGAATTTCAAGCGGAGCCAAAATTTAAATTTGCCATTAAAGGCGTTTCTTTACAACCCCAAACCAAAAGTCTCTTATATTTGCCCTTTTCAGCATTAATTCCAAAATATAAAACTCTTCCAGGGCAGCACCTGAATCCCAGGGCTGCGACAAGGAACGCAGAAACAAAATGAAAGGCTGGTTTTATTGATTTTCCTTGTTCCAACTGAAAGGCAGAGAGTAAATAAAATGCAGGCCAGGAACTGCATTGCTGTTTTTATTTATTTCGTGATCCCAGGCTACTTGTGGGTGTAAAATGCCTGCTCACTACACGGGACTTTTAATTGAAAGCCTCCCCTGGGTGTATCCCGAGGAAAGCCACAGGCAGCCAGTCAAGCAATAAAAATGAAAACTCAACAATGCCCAGGGCTACAAACAGCCACAGTTTTCCAGGAGGACGTCAATGACTCCAAATGCCCTCACAGAGGACATGGAGTGCATGGAATGTTGGGGAACACCGTTATTGAGGGGCACACGGACTCATGGAATGGTTTGGGTTGGAAGGGACCTTAAAGATCACCCAGTTCCACCCCTTGCCCTGGGCAGGGACACCTCCCACTAGCCCAGCTTGCTCCAAGCCCCCTCCAACCTGGCCTGGGTGGAACTGGATGATCTTCCAGGTCCCTCCCAACCTGAGCCATTCCATGATTCCGTGATTTCTGCACAGCATTTCCACTTATCCAAACACCTCTGATTTCTGCCCACATTGTCACCCACTAAGTCACCCGGTTGGGTTGGGAAGTCCTGCAGCTAAAAAAATAGATCATTTTTCTGTAAAATGCTTTGGCAGCATCTCCAGCTTGGTTTGCTCCCAACAGAAAGGTGAGATTTTGGGATGAAGCAACGCTCTTCAAAACTTAACCCAACGGAGCTGAGAGAAAACACATTTAATTCCTCCTAAGGATGCCAGTGGTGAGGATGGAAAATGCCCTCATTTTCCTGCAGAGCCACGTCCCCTCCTGCCCAGCTGCAGGCTGAGCCAAGAGGGTTTAACTGAATCCAACAGCAAATATCAGGCACCAGCTCCACTCCAGAAACTCCGACTGGTACAGAGAGAAAGTGCTCAGCCCCCCAAAAAAATCCTGCTGCAGCTCCAAAAACCATCCTGCTGTTGGTATCCACGTCAGAAAGCAGAGCAGCAGATGTGTATTATTGTTTTCCTGACATCAGGAAACTGAAATGTTAAGTCCTTAACGTGGAAAAAAGGGAAGGAATGTTGGAGCATTCCCTGGAGAAATGAATGACTGTCACTTCAGCTTTTTTGTTTCCTGGGACAAAGACACTCAGGCTAAAGCACAGGGATGTGCTCACAAGTAAAACACTGAGTTCTTCACTCTGGAACACAAGGATGTGTGAAGTGAAGTGAACACAGGTCAGAGGGCTCCATCCTTCCTTTTTTCCACTTTTATTTTCCTTCTTGTTGACTAAACAAAACAAAACAAAAAATTCCCAACTGGCAACAGGAGTTTTCCTCCCTCCTACCCTGTGGATTGATTTCTGCAGTTTCGTGGTGTTTTCTCACCTGACACAATCCCTGGACTAAAAAATCAAGTTCAGAGTAAGTGTTTCATGGTCTATCAGAATTAAAAGATTTTTTTTTTAAAAAAAGAACTTGATATATTTTGAGAAAGTGGTATGAGTTCATTAAAATTGCAAAGCTGGACACATGAAAGTCAGGACATGCAAAGAAAGTAGCCTGAGGAGTTTTTATTTAATCCTATTATGATATGACCTTTAATTACTTGATTCAACAATGTTTCTTCAACTGCTTTTAGCATTTTATCTCTTAGGCTGCGTAAACAAATGGCAAATATTAAGTTCTCCCTTTGGATAAGCCCTCTAAGATCAAGCCCAGCCATTCCCCAGCACTGCCAAGGCCACCACTGACCCATGTCCCCAAGTGCCACATCCACATGGATTTTAAATCCCTCCAGTGATGGGGACTCCACCCCTGCCCTGGGCAGCAGTGCCAGGGCTGGACAGCCCTTTCCATAATGAAATTTTCCCTAATATCCAATTTAAACCTCCCCTGGCACAGCTTGAGGCCGTTCCCTCTCCTCCTGTCCCTTGTTCCCCGGGAGCAGAGCCTGACCCCTCCCTGGCTCCACCAGCTGAGTTGGAAAGAGTGAGAAGGTCCCCCCTGAGCCCCTTTCTATGTTTTATATTAAGCAGAAAACACACACAAATGGGTGCCTGTGCTCTCAACTGCCACATGAAAATGAACATTTCCATCAGCGATCGAGTCTGTGAAAGATCCACCTCAGGAAAACTCACCTCAGTATCAACTCCCACCATGAAAAACCCACAGAAAGAAATGGAAAATAACTAAACCCCACTCCATCTCCAACAGAAGTTTTATCTGTTCCAGACAAGCCTAATTTCTCCAAAGCTTCCCAACTCCAAGGATGCTGGAATGAGGTTCTTTTTAGACAACCTGTGAGGTTGCAATTATAGGACAGCAAAGCTGATCCTACACTGGCTCTGCTCTGTTCTCGGGCTGCTGGAGGAGCACAGAACGTGAACAGCTGATATTTGAAGCTGTGCTGCTCTGGGTGCCCGCAGAACCAGAAAGAAAAAAGAGCTGTCACTTCAAATTTTGAACTTCACACAAATGTAAGCTGTCACAAACTACCTCTGCATTGTGTTTGCACGACTGGGAGAAGCTGCCACTCTTTTATTAACAATCCTTCCCCGCATTACTCAGTCACTGCACATTAGAACCAGCAGCTGGAGAGTTCTGAGTGATAATGAAACCTGTAACAAGCCATCTCCAGCCTCCTTTTCCAAACAATAAGGGAATTAAAATTTCAATTTAAATGCAGGGGGGTTCGAAACACGCTTCAGTGGCAAAATTACTTCAATTAATGTGAGTGGAATACAAAGAGCAGGCTGCAGGAGTGGGATGCAGCGAGCAGAAATGATGCCCTGACAGTGTTTGCATCCACCTCAAGCGGGGCTGGCAAAGGTCTAATTCCAACAAGGATCCAGGGACAGCATTAATGAGGGCTCTGATTCCAACAGAGGGATAAAAACTCCTCGTTGGATCACTCTGGGCTTTTCCCAAGCATGTGTTTACCTTGAGGAGTGAAACCAAAGGACACTCTGCCTCCCTCCCTGACAGCTCAGCAGTGATTTTACATAATATCCATCTCATATCCAAGGGGGAAGGAATGATCCTGCAGCCAGGCAGGGATTACAACATCAGAGCCCCCCAGGGCTGTGTTAACAGGAGATGGCAAAAGCCAGGGAGCCCACGGTGAAATTGGGCCAGGAAAAGGCTCCAAATGCAAGGGGATTATTGTTTCTTTATTATTGTTGCTTTATACAGGTACATTTGTCCTCAAATGAGGACTGCAAGTGTCAATGAGAGGCTGAAATAGTGTTCGGGTTCCACTTGAGCTCTCTCTGCACTCCTTGAGATATTAAAAAAAACCCCATGAACAAACAGCTGCTTTTTATATCATTATTATTTGATTTACTGGAAAATATTCTCTGCCCTGGAAACAAAAAAGAACCAGACAAACAACACAAAACAGCACAATACACTGCAGAAATCTATTTATCAGCGAGGTCTATACTGTCTCTCTCTCATAGCCATGAGCAACCTCACCCACACACACATATCTTTATGTATGTATCTTTATAAATTATATATATACAAAAAAATACACCCAAAATATTGCACAACAATATGATATTGGACAGGCACTGTTATAAATTGGAACACCCGGACACGGCTGACACGCGTCTTCATAGAATCACAGAATCAGCTGGGTTGGAAGGGACCTCCGAGATCATCCAGCCCAACCCTTGATCCAACCCCGCCGTGGTTCCCAGCCCATGGCACTGATGCCACATCCAGTCTGTCCTTAAACACCTCCAGGGATGGAGAATCCCCCATTTCCCTGGGCAGCCCATTCCAATGGCTGAGCACCCTCTCTGCAAAGAAATTCTTTCTAATATCCATCCTAAACCTCCCCTGGCACAGTTGAGACCGAGCCCTCTTGTCTTGCTGATGGTTGCCTGGGAAAAGAGACCAACCCCCCCCGGCTCCCCCCTCCTGGCAGGGAGTTGCAGAGAGTGAGGAGGTCTCCCCTGAGCCTCCTCCTCTCCAGGCTGAGCCCCCCCAGCTCCCTCAGCCTCTCCTCCCAGCACTTGGGCTCCAGTCCCTTCCCCAGCCTCGCTGCTCTTCTCTGCCCCTGCTCCAGCCCCTCCAGGGCCTTCCTGAGCTCAGGGCCCAGAGCTGGACACAGCACTCCAGGGGTGGCCTCCCCAGCACTGAGTACAAGGGAGGAATCACTTCCTTGGACCTGTTGGCCACACTGTTCCTGAGCCAGGCCAGGATCCATTGGCCTTCTTGGTCACCTGGGCACACTCGGGCTCAACTTCCTGTCAATCCCAGTTTCCAGCTCCCTTCCTGCCTGGCTGCTCTCCAGCCCCTCTGGCCCAGCCTGCAGCTGCAGGGGCTTCTTGTGGCCAAAGGGCAGGACCCGGCCCTTGGCCTTGGGGAACCTCAGCCCCTTGCAATCAGCCCAACTCTCCACCCTATTCAGGTCCCTCTGCAGAGCCCTCCTGTCTTCCAGCTGATCGACACTCCCCCCCATCTTAGTGTCATCTGTAACGGAATTAAACCCTTTTCTCATCTCATCCTCAATTAACTGCTCCGGAGTTTTTTTCTCAGCTCCTATCAGGCATCAACCACTTTAATTCTGTCGTTCTCAATTCTTTGTTTTTTTTTTTTTTCCCCTCCTTTCTCTCCTCTCCCCAAAAGAGGGGGTGGGAGGGGGGAAGCCCTTTTCCCTGGCTCCCGAGGACCCCATCTCACCAGCATGTCGGTGGCGTTGAGGTAGCGCTTGCTGGCCATGCACTGCTCCAGCTTCTGAGGGACCTGCTTGATGTTCTCGATCTCGTCCAGCAGGTTCAGGACGTGCTTGTGCTCGATGCCCTCGATCCACAGCTTGCGCAGCTCGTCCCTCTTGCAGTGCAGCAGCATCTTGCAGGACAGCAGGTTCTCCTTCACCTGCAGCGACACGGCAAAGGGGTCAGTCAGGATGTGCCTGCAGCTGAGAGCAGCTCTTTCCCACATTTGGAGAGGAGGTGATGTAAAATCAGGGAATATTTGGAGAGGAGGTGATGTAAAATCAGGGAGTATTTTGAGAGGAGGTGATCTAAAATCAGGGAATATTTGGAGAGGAGGTGATCTAACTCGGGGGTATTTGGCGAGAGATGACTGCGCTGGTGATTCTAAACCAGGGAATATTTGGAGAGGAGGTGATCTAAAATCAGGGAGTATTTTGAGAGGAGGTGATCTAAAATCAGGGAATATTTGGAGAGGAGGGGATCTAAAATCAGGGAATATTTGGAGAGGGGGTGATCTAAAATCAGGGAATATTTGGAGAGGAGGGGATCTAAAACCATGGAATATTTTGAAATGAGATAATCTCAAATCAGGGAATATTTTGAGATGAGGTGATCTAAAATCAGGGAATATTTTGAGAGGAGGTGATCTAAAATGAGGGAATACTTGGAGAGGAGGTGATCTAAAATCAGGGAATATTTGGAGAGGAGGTGATCTAAAATCAGGGAATATTTTCAGCTGGAAGGGACCCACCAGGACCATCAAGTCCCACTCCTGCTCCTGCACTGACACCCTAAAATTCCAGTTCAGTTCACAGCCCGTGTTAGATGAGAAAATCTCAAATCAGGGAATATTTGGAGAGGAGGTGATCTAAAATCAGGGAATATTTTGAAATGAGATAATCTCAAATCAGGGAATATTTGGAGAGGAGGTGATCTAAAATCAGGGAATATTTTGAAATGAGATAATCTAAAATCAGGGAATATTTTGAGATTCTCACCAAAGTGAGAATTGAACTGAAGCCCCACAACGTGACCAAACACCCACTCTTCTGAACCAGGACCAAAAAACCTGACGTGCAGCTTTCCAGAAAATCAATTTGGGATTCTGGCATCCGGCAGGAACCCCATTTCCTAATTGTCCTGCTCCAAACGTTTGCCATCTGCCCATTAAAATGTTCTGGCACATCTCCTGCTTTCTTCAGCTTTGGTGGCCACTCCTTGAAACACAACTAGTTGGAAGTACAACCCTTTCCCTGATACTCTGGGCAGCACCAGATTGTTTTTTTTTTTGGAAGAGAGACAGAAAATGTTTCATCAGAGCATTTAAGAGGGAGTTCAATCCAATATTTCCTTTATTTTTCAAGGCCATCACATCACCTGGAGAAACCCTCTGGTGTTTGCCTTTCACTTTGGTTTGGAGCCCCCTCTCGAAGTGGCAAAGTCTCTATTATAATTTCAGCCCATTCAGGCAACATTAAGGTTTTTTCTTCTCCCCTCTTTCTGTTCCCACCCCCAGCCTGCATTCCCTGCTTTCAGGTTCCCCTCTGGTAAGGTCAGTGTAACCTCTCTTTTCCTGCTTAATGCAAATCAACAATCCATATTAAAATGTGGAAGCAATTAGCAGCACAGCTTCACACATTGCCTTCACACCACTCTTGTTTTTGTGATAAGTTATGAATACTTGGGGTCCAACCTTTTCTCAGGCTGAACTCTCACTGAATTACACATGAAGAGAGGCTCTCAGAAGAAGCCCTTCAATTTATTTTTAAATAATGAGCCTTTAAAGCTCTCCACAAATCCCACTTCAGCTGCACATTCTCCTACCTTGTTCACCGAAAGGAAGTTTTAAAAAAAAAAAAACCAACATGTAAAACACACTCATGGATCAAAATACAGACACTTATAAGTAAAAATAGTTCCATTAAAGAACCTCTGTCTGGAGGCAGGAGACACTGAGATTTCAATCCTGCTCTCCAAAATGTCCTTCTGGAAAGAGTAATGTGGGAAAACCCTCAGCCAACAGAAAACCTCATCTAAGAGAGTCATAAAAGCAGAGAGAAAGCAAAGCACACACTGAGTTCATTTCAGACTGAATCCCTGCTCAACCCATTAATTTAAAGTGTTTCACTGACCTGGCACACCATTATCATGGACTGCAGTGACAGGAGCCAAATTAGGTCAGCAAAACAATCCTGGGGCCAGGAGGAATCTCACAAGACATTCCCACTCCTGCCCTTGCAAGGAAGATGATCAACTACACTCACATTTGGCAGCAGGGGAAGGAATGAAGAGCAAGCCTTTAAGAAGGAACTTCCCCCTTGGCAGCCCAAATTGGTTCTACTTTATAATTCAGTCTTAGAGTAGCAACACCTCTTGTAGCTATGCTGGAAACTGCACCTTTCCCGACAGGAATTCACCCAGGAATTGACTACAAAAAGCAGCTACTCCGAGGGATCCAGACTATGCATCACTTGTACAATTCCTAATGCAAATAAACACCCATGTGATCAGCCACCTTCAGAGGGGAACATCAAAGCCAAGTCTGGGAGTGTAACACAGACTGATGACAAACCAGAGCTGGGGCCTCCTCTGAGATCAGGTCAAAACCACTCCAATACATATTGACCAAAACTAATAAGAAAACTGAAATATCAAAAGGTCCTTCACCCTCCCGGTCATTCTTCAAGGTGGGACCAAAAGGTCACACCACTCTCTGTTTGGTTTGACCTCTGCAAAGCTTCCTGCACTCTGGGAAAACAGGCCACTGGCTACAGCTGGTTTCAAATTTAGTACAATTGATCTCTGCTTTCAGAGTGCTGAGCTTGGTCCATAAATCCCACAGTGAACTCTTACCCTTGGAAAGCATCAGAACGGTCTCATTTTCTTTGAAAATGCTAAATGAATATCAAAAACCAGAAGGGTCGGTCAGGGTAAATGTCTACTGCTCCTTAAAGCTGGTTTTAAAAGCTGGGACTTCCACTGAGCCAGGAAAAAAAATTTTTAAAATAAATTTGGTGCCTAATTTGCAAAGTTTAGGTGCAGCAAATTACAGAGGAGGTACAAGACAGGAGAGCAAAGAACTAATCTGGTGCTGCAGGGAGAGGGCAGCTCAAACAAGTCCCCAGGCACGAGTGCCACAGTCATTTTTACTGGCACAGCACTGAAGGGTGAGCACTGAAAATGCAGGAAGATCCAGGGCCATGGAGTTCATGTGCATTGACACAACACAACTGAGCTGGCCAATAGCACCAAAATTCGTATTCTGTGAGCGAAAAGGAAGCTGATGAATCACCCAGACTGCTCAGGAGGCGGCTGGAGGGCAACGGATCAAACCGGGAGCAGATCAGATGGAAAGGTGTGAGCTCAGCAGCCCTCAGGACTTCAAACACCTGAGAGAAACATGCCCAGACAATCAATGAACAGGGGCACCACAAAGCTTTGCACTTCACTCCCACCTCTCAGGCTGCTTTTTAACGACTGCTGTTCTCCAACAGATCCCACAGAAAACGCGTGGCCGGTTCGGCACAGCCTGGGACACAGGAATTAGGATTGGATGGGCCACTGGATGGCCCAGTCAGGCCAGAGGGACTTGGAATCAGGCCCAGCTCAGGATTAGAATCATGGAATGGTTTGGGTTGGAAGGGAACTTAAAGATCATCCAGTGACACCCCTTGCCATGGGCAGGGACACCTCCCACTAGCCCAGGTTGCTCCAAACCCTGTCCAACCTGGCCTTGGACACTTCCAGGGATCCAGGGGCAGCCACAGATGCTCTGGGAAATCCATTCCAGCCCCTCCCCACACTCCCAGCCAGCAATTCCTTCCCAATATCCCATCCATCCCTGCCCTCTGGCACTGGGAAGCCATTCCCTGTGTCCTGTCCCTCCATCCCTTGTCCCCAAGTCCCTCTCCAGCTCTCCTGGAGCCCCTTTAGGCCCTGCAAGGGGCTCTCAGCTCTCCCTGGAGCCTTCTCTTCTCCAGGGGAACATTCCCAGCTCTCCCAGCCTGGCTCCAGAGCAGAGGGGCTCCAGCCCTTGGAGCAGCTCCGTGGCCTCCTCTGGACTCTGTTCCAACAGGTCTTCCTTGAGTTGGGGACCCCAGGGCCAGACACAGTACCCTGGGTGGGAGCTCAGTGGTTAACAGTGGGCATTTAGTGGGTGGTTAGTGGATAACAGTGGGTAATTAATGGTTAACAGTAGGTATTTAGGGGTTATTAGTAGGTAACAGTGGGTTTTCAGTGGGTGATTAAGGGGTAGCAGTGGGTATTCAATGGGTAATTAGTGGATAACAGTGGGTAATTAATGGGTATTAGTGTGTGTTTAGTGGGTAATTAATGGGCAACAGTGGGTATTCAGTGGGTGATTAGTGGGTAACAGTAGGTAATTAATGGGTAACTGGGTATTTAGTGGGTGAATAGTGGGTAAGAGTGGGTATTCAGGGGGTAATTAATGGGTAACAGTGGGTATTCGTTGGGTGATTAGTAGATAACAGTGAGTAATTAAAGGGTAACAGTGGGTATTTAGTGGGTAATTAATGGGTAACAGTGGGTATTCACTGGATGATTAGTAGGTAACAGTGAGTAATTAATGGGTAACAGTGGGTATTTAGTGGGTAATTAATGGGTAACAGTTGGTATTTAGTGGGTAATTAATGGTTAACAGTGGGTATTTGTTGGGTGATTAGTAGCTAACAGTGAGTAATGGGTAACAGTGGGTATTTAATGGGTAATTAATGGGTAACAGTGGGTATTCACTGGGTGATCAGTAGGCAACAGTGAGTAATTAAAGGGTAACAGTGGCTATTTAGTGGGTAATTAATGGGTAACAGTGGGTATTTGTTGGGTGATTAGTAGGTAACAGTGAGTAATTAATGGGTAACAGTGGCTATTCAGTGGGTGATCAGTGGGTAACAGTGGGTAATTAGTGGGTAATTGATAGGTAACAGTGGGTATTCCGTGGGTGATCAGTGGCTAACAGCACCTTCTCAATTCAGTTTTAACTCAGTTCAGAGCGATGACAAGAAGCTGGAAAACCAGAGGGAGAACCAACAGGTTAAACCAGCAGTTTCTAACAACACACTACAGGAAGAAGGCCCTGCAGGGATTTTCCCCCAGAACAGCCCCAGAGGAGGTGCTGCAGAGCCCAGGTGAGCCTGTACCTGTTTGATCTTGTTGCGGGAGCTGGTGATGCGCTCGGTGATGCTCTGGTAGGTGCGGATGGCCGTGGTGAGCTCGGTGTAGTGCTGCACGATCAGCTCGTCCAGGTCCCGGTCACACTTCTCATAGGCCTCCTCCAGCCGGCCCTTCTCAGTCTCCCTGTCCTCCACATCGTCACTGGTGGATAAAGTCCTAAGGACACAAGGATTGCACAAGTTATGGAGGTGGTGAAAGGAGGAAATGCGCAGAATCACGGAATCAACTGGGTTGGAAAAGACCTCTGAGATCATCAGGTCCCACCTGTGACCCAACCCCACCCTGTCAGCCAGCCCACGGCACTGATGCCACATCCAGTCTGTCCTTAAACACCTCTAGGGACAGAGAATCCACCCCCTCCCTGGGCAGCCCATTCCAATGGCTGAGCACTCTCCATGCAAAACATTCCTTCCTGATGTCCAACCTGACCCTGCCCTGGCACAGCTTGAGACCGTGCCCTCCTGTCCTACTGCTGGTTCCCTGGAGCAGAGCCTGACCCCCCCCCGGCTCCCCCCTCCTGGCAGGGAGTTGCAGAGAGTGAGGAGGTCTCCCCTGAGCCTCCTCCTCTCCAGGCTGAGCCCCCCCAGCTCCCTCAGCCTCTCCTCCCAGCTCTTGGGCTCCAGTCCCTTCCCCAGCCTCGCTGCTCTTCTCTGCCCCTGCTCCAGCCCCTCCAGGGCCTTCCTGAGCTCAGGGCCCAGAGCTGGACACAGGATTTGAGGTGTGGCCTCCCCAGGTCCCAGCACAGGGGCACAAGCCCTGCCCTGCTCCTGCTGGACACACTGTTCCTGATCCAATCCAGCTGTCATTGGCCTTCCTGCCCTCCTGGGCTCCTGTCCAGCCGCTCTCACCAGCACCCCCAGGGTCTTTTCCAGCTTTCCAGCCCCTCTGGCCCAGCCTGGAGCTGCAGGGGGTTCTTGTGGCCAAAGTGCAGGACCCGGCCCTTGGCCTTAGTGAACCTCAGCCCATGGATCCAGCTTGTCCAGGTCCCTCTGCAGAGCCCTGTTGCCCTCCAGCACATCAACACTCTCCTCCAGCTTGGTGTCAACTGAGGGTGGACTCAGTCCCCTCCTCCAGATCATCAATAAAGACATTAAACAGGACTGGGCCCAGCACTGATCCCTGGGGACGCCACTGGTGACTGGATCCCAGCTGGATGCAGCTCCACTCCCAAAACCATCCCTCCCATACCCCTGACACACCTCCCACATTTGAGCTGGACGTCTCCAAGACCACTCCCTTCATCTTCTCTTTCTCCTCATCTCCTTTGACACACTGTTACACCCTCTGCAACTGATGCTCTAGAATCTATATACTACAGATTTTTAGCACTTTTAGGATAGAACTCTCAGCAAAATACCCCTTGTACTAAATTCCAGAAGTATTGTTTAATGTTCCTCATCAAGGATTTCAATAGATGGAGACTTTTAACAAGCCAGAGAACATTTAGTCTGGAGAGAGCATCCAAAACCAAGATATAACCAGCACATTGTTTGATGTAACTTTAATCAAAACTATTCAGAAGGCCCCAAATCCTTGAAATAGTTCCAAGCAGGACAGAACATCATGGGGAAGACAAAGTTTGGAGGAAGGAGAGGTCTTGTAAGACCACCCACCCAATTCAGGGTGTATTTCACACACCTTAAGGCCTTAATTAAAGGAACTGCTCTCTACCTTTCTATACTGAAATTTTACTTTCATTTCAGGCAATTTTTCTTTCATTTCAAGGCTTCTGGATGGCTTTGACCAGTTCTTTTGGGATGGTACATCTCTTTTTCAATTCAGTTCACAAACAGAGAAACCCTTCTCTTCATTAAAATCCCTGTCTGTTGAAATTCTGAACAAAAAAAAAAAATATAGAAAACTGGTAAAAAAGCACTAGTAAACTAAGTTTTAGGCTACATTATTTGTAATGAAGTTT